>NC_068401.1:24274428-24574428 GCF_023724105.1 Carassius gibelio | reverse complement strand
CGTTTCTGTTTCCAAGCATTTTATTGACAAATCAGGTGTGCGAGTTATCCGTTATGTGTCTGTACGTGTGTGCGTGCACTCCTTGTAAGCAGAACTAGTTTAAAACGGCTACAGTTACAACATTAATTGAGCGGAAACCAGAATTCTCCGATTTTCAAAAAAACCTCTTTCAGTCAAAATCAGGCTGTTCAAGGTTTTTTGCGCCAAACTGGATTTTTGTTGGGTCAGACCCATCTGCTAGCGATAGAAAAATATGCACAAAACAATCACTTTTACATTTTAATTTATCATCAGAGGGACAGATAATAAAATAATGCACTACAGTTAAAAGTTTGGACACCTGCTGACCTGCTGAGAATTCAACATTTTATAGCAATAAGAATATATGTGGAATACATTAGGAATATATATGTTATGATCTGAAGGTTTGCCTACATATTGACTGAAAACATCTACGATAAAGAGCAATCATGGTTTGCGGTCAGAAAAATTCCCAGTATATTTTAAGTGTCAACACAATTCATCACAAGTCCTGACTAGGGGAATTTCTACCACATGGAAGACAACACAATTTTACAAAATTTTGCGAAGTTCAGTTAATTACGGTGGGTGGGATCCTCTCTGAACTTATACTAAAGCAACACATTTGAATTGATAGATTACAAGTTGGAAAGTTTTCCTTTCTCTCTGGAGTGTTACAAGCTGATTGTGAATAGATAAGATCCCTAGTTGCAAAGAATAAAGTCTCAAACCCAAAGAGATATTCTTTATTAGAGTTAAGACTGGTCCACGCCCTACTAAAACGCCTTGTTTAAAAACGACCCCACATCTCTAAGTCACTGTGTGGGAAGATTTGCATAATGCCACCCAAATGTTTATGCAAAGAAAGAAGGTGAAAACGGTGGTTCCATTGTGAAATTGGAACTACTTTGTTTGGTCTTCCAAAAGAGGACACAACTAGAAATCAGCGGCTAAGTTGTATTTACAACACTGTTCCAGAATTTGTGTGCAACACATTTTATGGAGGACTATTTCCTGAACATGGGAGAGTAGCCTACAATGCGGTGCTTCTGACTCACAGCCTTAGAGTATAATTTTCATATTTAAAGAATTTGCCACTGACTGTTCAATCCGTGTTTTGAGCAGAAAGGCGGGCATATAGGAGAAACTATAATGTACAGTATGTGGAAAATGTTTTTAACCTTAAATCACATATTACTTCAAATACACCAATTAATGATCTTTTTTTAGCAATGTCACATGACCCCTTTAAAATATGCAGCTCCACCTTTGCGACTCCAGAGGTAATTCTCAGCTCAGTTTAACATAAATTGAGTGCACCATCACTTTGTGATAAATGGCTCCGCTAAGATGATATTCCTTAGAGAAAGTCCTTAGTGCCATAGATTTTAAATTATATAAACGAACAAGAAAAATTTAAGATAATCATCTGATGTCATAGACGGTGTATAAACTCAAACAAACAAAACAATATGACAAGCATATATGTTTTTAAGTGACTTTATTTATACTTTATTTCCCACAAAATCTCAATCCAGAAAAGGTTAATATAATTCATTAATCAAAATAACCCACCAGTTAGGGTTGACAAACAAACGTAGAGTTATAAATATGCTCTCATCTCTTCAGGGCTCGGCGAGGATCCCGTCCATTGGTGATGGTGACCTTAGGTTTTGATCCCTGTTCTCCACCTGGAACTGGAGAAGCACTGCCACTGTTCCAATGACTGCGGTTCAAATGACGTCCACCTGCACGAAAGGAGGGCTCTTGGGGGACCGGAGAAGGGGAATACAGAGCTGAGCCATTTGCTGTGAGAGGTGAAAAGGATGGTCCAAATTACAGGTTATTCTGGCCAAGAACCACACATTAAGACAATCTGATGACATATTTACACCTGCAAAGGTGGCACAGAAGTGCTTCTGAAGAGGGATTTAGATGTGTTTACACAGTTTGTTAAATGCTGCTCAGAGGTGGTACAAGTGAGGGATAATGCACAGCTAGCTGTGCTTCAAACTGTTTTAATCACAATTTGGAGACCAAGAACCACCCTCCGCAAAGTGCATTTAAAGGGTGTATTCACACCAGGAAAGTCTGCTAGTTCACTTTCTTTGGTCGGGACCAAATACAATGTTGATTTAGTTTTTTATTATTATTATGGTTCGCTTTCCCACTGCTCTTATTGCAAGTGAACCAGCAATTGTAAACAAAACAACACGTGTGCTTCATCCATTCATTTGGTTCATCCATTCAACCAAACCAGAGTTTGTTTGGAAGCGGACCAAGATCACCTCTTCAGCTGGGTCTCGGTATGGTTGTTTGGTCCACACCGAGTGCGACTGCTGTATTGAGACCAGCCCAAAAGATCCACACCAAGAGGGGAAACAAACTTGAGTTTGATTCAATCAAACAAACAAGACAGGTGGGAATACACCAAAATCATTTAATGCACAGCTAGCCGTGCATTATCCTGCTTATACCTTGGTCATTTGCCAGCATTCACAATATGCACTGCCCCCTGACTGGGATAGCAACAGAATGTACAAATATACAATCCTTAAACAACCATTCAATTTTCTCAAGATTCAACCTGTAGGTCCTGCAGGTGGCCCAGGAGTCAGTATACTAGGAGTGCTGCCATGAGCTTCTGTTTTAACCTGTTAAGAGATAAAATAGACACTCATTATGTGCTCACACTGTTCATGCCCTCTGAGCAGTCTTTTTGCACTCACATGGGTGTTGTTGATTTGGTTGATTTTTGCCAGCACCTCTGGGTTGGGCTCACTGAAATTGGGCACTTCAGAGAAAATCATACAGAACCTTTGATAGGTGCAAGAAAGTGCTGGTTATTGTTTTGGTGTCAAAGAATTTAAGTTCAGTCAGCTGTGAAGACTTACTCCCCGATCTTCTGAAGGTCCCCTGTTCTTCCAATATACAGTGTAAGACAGCCTTTGAAGAGAGATGCATATCTAAAATATAAAATCAAATATGTACACCTTCAAGATAATAAAGAACAAACCAAAACCTCATATAAAAGATGAATATAATTATCAGGATTAAAAATAACATCAATAATATACTGTCACCCTCGATTGAGTCGGATGATGTCTCCTGTTTGTATCAGGCTGCCCACCTCGTCCCACACCGATATTGTAATGCTTCCGGTCCTGTCAGCTACTTTACATGAACGCACTTCATGACCATCCTTTGTCTTAGACACTCGTCCTGAAACATTTTGTTAAAAGAACAAAAAATAAAAGACACTGGAACAACAATTTGCTCTGGGAATTAGATATTCAGTGAATATATAGAACTTCAGTGAATTGGTTCATTCAGTTCAAGAGTGGGTTCATCAAAAAAGATCCAGGGATTACGTTGAACGTAATTAAGTCACCCCATGCAACGCTTTGTTAGATTATTTCATGATCTCTGTCAGGTATTAACAGAGATCCTCTTCCACAGGCGTTTCCTGTTTTTCCTACATATGACATGTTTCATCTTTCTTTGTCTTCTGCCATCCCTCTCCTTGTCTCCCTCCTCCCATCTGTGTTTTCTCTCTATTGTTTAGTGTTCTGTCTCTTTACCCAAATGTATACGCTCATGCGCAGATAATACCTAAAGGTAAATCGTGAAGTTTGGTGGGGGGACCTTTTAGGCCCAGGTTGATGAGTTTAGTCTAACCTTTGCATAAAGTTGAAAGGCTCAGTGCCAGTATTATTCATTATATGTCCAGTTATTCCTGATCACATGTATGTTATATATAACTTGTTGTTTTGGCTAATATCCAACACATATGTAATCCATATCTCATTGGTCGAAAACAATCATACCTCCTTTATTTTATAAACTCAGTGTATAACAATAAAGATTTGAAGTGAAGGTATACTCAGATCTTGTGTCTGTCGTGCCTTTTCTTCCCACTGCCTTGAACACTTCTGAAGGACTGAGAAAACTTTTGGGGCGAAGACATAGACCGGGACCATTTTGACACTTTACCAAATTTAACACGTTTCAACGATTAAAATTTGCCTTTACATAAAACATATCCTACTAAAAACATTTACATATAAAAAAAATAGCGGTCTCTGAAATAGTTCACACATTCACTAATTCACATCGCAAAATATCAGCAAATATTGAGCAAAATTAAGTGATTGATTTCGGTGTACTATTTATCATACGGTTGAACTGCAGGAGAATCGCACTGGCCGATTCAATCCCTTTCGGTTAGAACGGGACGGGTTTCTGAAGCAGTTGAACCGATTCACAGAAAAGGTCCAACAAAAAAACTGCTTCCTTCGTAGATTCGACACTCCTGGCTTATCTTTTTTTAAGCTACGAAAAACACGCGTCATGATTTATAAGATATATATATATAATATTATTTCTAGTTATAACTGCTTCAAACTGTTTGTGAACAAACGAGAATAGCAAGCAATCGTGTAGGCCGTGTTCATTTGTGTTTCCCACGCACTTACCAGTTTCCAGGACGATAAAAACCAAATTTAGATTTTTTAATCCAGGTTTAATGTCTTTAATCAGGCACACATTTTCGTTTGATGCGTTTGCCATTCGAAAACACGAGAAAGAAAAGATAATTCTATTCAGATTTTCTCCCAAACTGACACTGCCAGTCACCTCAGACCACGTTAGGTTTAATTTGATTGTGCCAGGCCGCTTTATAGGCTACCTTTTCTCACGAGACACTTCCCCCTAAATTGAACATTTCACCCATTATAGTATATTAAACCGAGAAACAGGCGACCATGTTCATTTTCTTGTAAGAATGAATGTGATTAAACATGTTAATGCAACAGTTTATTTGAACGTTATGTGTGTTTTACGTTTTCGTAAAATAATAATCGTAGTGTTTCAAAAACTAAATTTCGTCACGAACAGGATTCGAACCTGTGCGGGGAAACCCCATTGGATTTCGAGTCCAACGCCTTAACCTCTCGGCCACCGTGACTGCCTGAAACGAATATGTGAAAACAGCTCCATCTACTGATCGTTGTACCAACATTACATTTTAGTAAGCAAACTCATTTTTATTTTAATATACAATATTTTTTAGGATGGATGAATTAAAAAGGATATATAAAAGGTGAAACTCTTTTACTCTATTCCTACTCGTATTTAAAATCACTCGACATCAGTTCAAATAAACAAACAAGAGGACCAAATGAAGTATTTGGAAAACATAAAGCATTTTATTCGATGGAATAGATAAACAAAACATTCCGAAAGATGCTATAGTTATAAAGCTGGGTCTCGTATAAGGTTTTACATCTCTTGTTTTCTTTCGTTTTACTTGAGTTATCATAACGCCAGATGGCGCTAGTGCCAAAGGAGTTTGTCATGGGGGGCGTGCATTTGATTTAACCACTCTTCACGTTGAAACATGGTGCAATGGATTACACAAGCCTGACCTTGACATAAAAAAATTAGTTAATATGTGTGTTCTGAAACAGATATCCTAAATGCACTGATAAGGATGTTATAAATCAACAAATTGCTATGAAAATACAGGTAAGAAGCATTTGTCACTACTGATGTGTTTGTAATACCACCTAATTACTCGTGTCCTGTACAAATTAGACACATATATTGATGTAGGCTACTTAGAATTGGCCAGGCATCTATTGTTTGAACGTATTGATCAAAGTAGGTTAAGTTATGTTTGAACGTATTGATTAAAGTAGGTTATTACTGTCAGATGAAAATGGATTGCTATTGCTTTGAAAATGATTCTAAAGATCCCAAGAAACAAGACAGACACAGAAAGCCATGGTCCAACATCTTTATTTATTTGCATTAAAATAATATTTTGAACAGAGCGTGCTTCACTAACAACTTGATAAACAGGTGTCACAAAAAAGTTATGGGGTCTGCTGTAACTGAGCCTTTTCTTTGGCATGAATCATGATGTTTTTAAAATAACCAAGACAACCTATAGCTCTCATATATATTATGAAGACACTGATGCGATTAACTTCTTAAAAGATAATGCAAATAAAAATTAGGGATTACAAGCATAAGCAAAAATTAGTAAAAAAAATTAGTTATATTTTTAAAGACTCAAAAGAAGTAAAACCTCATCCCTTTTCACATCTGAAAAAGACATCCTCCCAAAGCTAAAGATACACACTTAAGTTTTTGTTCAGCACTGGAATACTGAAATAAAAAATATGCTGTAATATTTGGAGAAAACAACAACATTTCTATTAAAAACACAAAAATACATTTGACATACATGTATTACTTGTATGATTTATATTATAATAAGAACCAAACTTTCAGGAAAATATACTTTTATTGCTCAAATATTTGTCAGCACTGACCCTCAACAGCACCATTTTATTTCAGAGTTTGCATGATAGTGAAAAATTTTGTCAAAGTGTGCATAAATATTAGTTAATTGTATTTATTCTAAAATTATTGAATGGGTATTTGCCCTTGGTGTTAGTCACTTCTTACATTTTGAAACTTCAGTTCAACACTCCAAACAGACTTTAACTTTTTTTTTTTTTTTTTTTTACTTTTTCAGATCTCCACACTTCTCTGCCTTATTTGCATCCAGCTGGGCTGGTTGTCTCCTTCATCACTTTCAGAAATATGCTTGTAATCTAACTGGCCTCACAGTGCCTGTTTCTCAGCCAGCATCATGCCAACGGGAGCTAAAGAAATGCTCTCTGAAAGGAGCTGTATATCAAAAGCAGGAATGTTTTCTGACTATGGTCCGAGACGTATGTGAAGCTCAGGGAAGACCAGGATCCCCCATGAAAACTGCATTTCAGATTCAAAGCAAATGTATGTGAGCATGGTGGAAGAAAAAGCGTATCCAAATGTCTATTAGCCACTACAAAGCAAAATTCTATAATTCAGAAATTATATTTTTAGCATAGTTTAGGACAGTACACTTCCCAGGTAGCTTTCTCACATCATTTGGTCTCTGTATTAATGAGTTCACAGTATACATAGTATGACCTGATTAAAACCAAAATGTAAAATTGAGTACATTACATATTTTTGATCAACACAGATAGTACATGGCAGTATATATGTGCTGTTTAATCTAAAAAAACAAAACCAAATTGGACCAAGATTAGAAATAATCTAGGTTGCGTGAAATCAATATCACTTTCAGCTGTGCACAGGCTGTTCCAGAAGAGATGCACTGGATGAAAACCAGGCTACTGTTAAAAAAGGGTCCATGGGGTAGATGGAGTGCACTTGGCGACCGTTGACTCCTTTGGCTGTAAGCGATTTGTTTTCCTTTGCCAACCTTCTCAGCTGACAGGTAGGCACCACCAGAGGAAGATAGAGTGTGCAGTAATACCAGCTGGAATGGTTTCTCACAAGCGGAAGGTTAGTAACAGACTGTTGGAATAGATGGACAGATAAGACTGCTTTCACATTCATTTCTTCCAAAATCGAAATCTTCTGATATGGGATTTTATAGTCATACAGTTCATGAATTTTGCCTTTTGAATGGACTGCATTGTAAGTGTATACTTTGAGGACAGGGCAGATGTCTGGGTTCATGGCGGGGATGGCTGGCACTGATAAGGGACAGTGTGTTTTCTCAGTTAGGAGGGTGTCCTGGGGCTGGAATGGAGGGTCAGGACATTAGGATGTTTTTCCTACAGCAACACCCTATGCTTTGCCTGCAGCTGCAGCTTCTGCTAGAGGGCTGTCTTCACTTTCTTTTCCCTCTTTCTCCTCTCCTTTCTCTTCATCCTCTCCCTGTAAAACATTGTGGGACTCTTCTATCTGGGAGGCGTCCTGGGGCAGGGTCGCAGAAAGAGCATACTCCTCGCTTACATCTTCTGTGATGGACAGCTCAACCTCGGCTGTGCCATTCAGGATGTTAGGCACCTCTTCTTTCTCCATTGCTTCCACAGTTGCCTTCACTTCCTCCTGTGCTGGTGCAAGGTAGGAGTGGACCTCTCTGAAGGACAGGTCTTCAGTTGGGCTCTCAATCGGGGCCAGTTCGATGGAGGCAACAGCGCTCTCAGATTGAGCTGAGGCCTCAGCCTCTGGGTCGGCGTCCCCACTGCGGTTCTTCTTGATGTTAAAGGTGAGAGGAGAGACTTTGAAAGAGGAGCTCTTGGCACTAGGGTTCTTCTGGTGGTTCGGTGTCAAACTCTTCTTGATTTTGTCTCGCTGCTCTAGGGAGACAATCTTGGTGCTGAACTTGTTCATCTTCTTCTCAATGTTCTGCCTGGAGAAAGCTTTCTTCAGGCTGTCCACTTTCTTCAGGCTGGAGCTCTTGATCTTCTCAGCTCGGGTTTTTCCAATTCTGCTTTCACTCTCGTGGTCCAAAACAGCCAAAATTTCATCTTCATCCTCTTCTGGTCCCTGTTCCTCATCTGAGGAGAGGGCGATGGTCTGAAGGCCCTCTTCTTGAGAACGGTTGGCATCAATGGCCGGGGTCTCCTCCTCCATTTCAGGCAATGGTGCAGGTTCCTTCACAAAGACACTTGAAGGGATTTCATTTTCCTCCTGCACAAGAAAAAATTAAAAATCAATTTTTCAGTTCACACACAGCATTATTTTCAAACAAAATATGACTGCCTATAATATACACAGTTCTGCCAATACTGCTGCTTAGAATTCATTTTATTATGGTAAAAGGCAATGGTTTCAGTGGTAAAAGTCAGTGCTGAAATGGCTGCCCACAAGATTTGTATTTGGTTGTCTAGACAACTGGAGTGTAAGAATGCTGATGATACACAGAGCAGTCATGTGTTTGTGGGAGATATCTTTAATAGTTTCAGCATAACATCATACTAATATAGTGTGGAAGCGTGCTTTTTTTAACTGACACAAGGGGACAAGAACATCTGTTGTGAAAAACATTGTGTGCCGACCCTCTTTTCCCTTCTGGAGACAGTCATAAAGGCTGAAGAATAGTGAGACGATAGGAAGGAAAGCCAGGCAAGACCCTACACAACTCCTATCAGAGTTTCCACTGAGTTTTGGAGGACAGCCAGGACAGAAAGAGAGGGAGAGCAGGGCAACTGGAAAAAGAGAGAAAGCAGGGAAGTCTGGTGTAGGGCTTTGAAAGGGAGTAGGATGAGGTTCAGGAAACATTTGGGGGTGGAGTGCAGCAATAGGGACACCTGGACAGAAGCCTTGCTTGCCCCCCACCCATCAGAATGTTCCACGGCATCTCAGAAATGCGCAGGAGAGCCTGAGAGCTTCTCTCTTAGCGATAAGACTCTAAATTCTGATACGGATGAGGTCATGTCACGCAGGAAACCTCCCAGTTAATCACTTTATCGGTACTGTTTTCATACATTCTCTTAAGCACACAGACGTATATGAATACCCCTTTAATTCGGAATATGTTCTCTTATGAAGGGAATATTATGCTATTTTTATGTAAACTACACTGTCGCTATTTTCTCAGAAATGGCATCATGGTTATTTAAAGTGACATTCTGTTAAATGCTATGCCTCTCATTTGCTCAATCAAGTTCTATTTTATTCTTTCTATCAACCACAAATAATTGAGATATAGTAGGCAGCCAAGGATATATCTAAGCTGTCTTCAAAAAGCAAACAGATTAAGGTATACCTCAGTAAAATGTTATGCAAACATTGCATTTAAACATGCCTTGATGTTGCTTATCTTGGTATATTGCCTGCAAAGGGTCTTAATGTTCAATATCTGGTCTTCTAACCTGATAGAAAGGTTATGTTCCCCTCTGAACCCCCAGTTGTAAGTCTGGCCTCTGAAGCTCTCTGTGTGCAAGGGAACGTGGGTTTGGCCTGTCAAAATGGAGGAATAGGTTTGACCTAACAGAAAAGAATTTACAAAAAGGATAGATGATGACTGACGGTAATCCTCGTGGATATATGCAATGCACTAAATCATGGGAGAAATATCGCTTTTGGGATTTAGCAGATCTGCCCACCCATGAAAGAGCTTTACTTTGGACAGCAAATATGGATCAAAGGTATTGGTATGATATTGCTGGCACAGTTTGAGAATGAATGTGGCCAACTCCCTGCAAACTTTAACACAGAATTTCCATGTTCCATTAGTCTCTGATCGGAGATACCAGTTAGTTAACTTGGATGCTTAGAAACACAGCTCTGTAGAAAACAGAGACATAACATTGGCCGGAATTGTATATTTGCATTTAGGGATCATGGAAGCAAAGTGTTGTGTGTCGGTTTGTATAATTTCCCTCCAGCTGCATAGAGAAAAAGGCTCTTTTTGTTGTTGTTGTGATGGGATTGCTAGAGGTAGTTTTTGGCAATGTGCAGTTTTTTATGAACCTCCTGATTATCACAAAGAACAGATATACAAAGTCTTGTATAACAGTGATATTGTCTGTGATATTTGGCACAGTAAATGTGCTTTTAAGCACCAACAGTTTATGAATTAGACAACAATGAATGCAATTCATTTATAGCACCAAGTCAAAATTGTAACCATAACAAGAACAAATAAACACAAGTTATCCAACTCCAGGGTCATATTTAGAAATACTAGTAATACTTTGTGTAATTTTTAACATATTACTAAATTACAAGGTCACATTTCTCCACAAAATGAAAAGGCATGTTGCACTGTGACATTATGTTACTGTAAACATTTATTAAAATTAAATCATTCTTTTCTGTCTACATATATTAAAAGCATTACCATGACATGTGATTAATAATTTAGATACTTTCCGCCAGATTGCAGTAAGTAAAATACAATAAGAATAATGAATGAAATAATGAAATTGTTTCAAATTAAAGCAATGATAGTTCTTAGTGTTTATTCATTTAGTTATTTGAACGTTGTGGTGGAATAAGAATATTGTGAGATTCCAGAGATAACCCTAACATTTTGTAAAAACTATTTTTTTGTGTTTATTTTTGTATATCTTTAGCAAAGTTTTAGAAGTAGGTTTTTATGGTACAATTTACAGAGGAGTAAGTGCTGTTTATAGAGTTGCTACGTTGTTTGGATGCCTCTGATATTGCCCTTTGTTTATATTTGCATGTTTTAAAGTACTGTTCTCAAGACTACAGGTGGCAATCTGTAGCTCAAATTGCCAATTTGAAAGGTAGAGGAAAAAGGTGCTGAGCCACTGGACAAGCGTGTGTGACCAGAAGAGTGTCTATCAGCAGTCATTAAATCACTTTTTAGATAGTACAGCAATGCCAGGAAATCACAAATCCCCACCATGTTGGAAATTCTATAACAAAGAGAGTGGAGTGTTTTGATATGTGTATGACAGCAGCTTGCGTAATTGCACTGAACCGTTTCTCTTGACTTAACCTGGTTAACCAGGTTCAGGCTTGTCCCCGGAACCTGTGCATTTTAAATGGCTTAAGATGAACAGCAAACACAAAGTAACATACACCCCTCAAATTAAGAATTTAATACAGCAGCTACAAAGAGGTTCAAGATTTCCTCCAGAGACACAAGTACCTAGTGTTTTCTCAGTGGGGAACCAAATAATTCATTCCATGGATTCTGCCTCTTAGGTATGAGATCTGGAAATGACTTGTAAATGACTATAACCTCCTCTGCATTGTCTTCATATTCTAGTTGTGTTCAAATTTTTTGGACTCTTAAAATATTTCTTTGTCACTACAGAGCAAGATTACCTCATGTTGAGCAGCCTGTCTTATGATACTCTAGGTTTGATTCATTTGCATACTAAACCGGTCCCTCTTGCCTCAGGCAATGTAGCACTTATGATAGCCAAGTTGATGTATGTTTTCTCATACATGCATGTGAATATAAAGAGCTTTCACAAGGGGTAAAAACAGTTTCTGTTACAGTCTATGGTTATTAAAGGAATCCATTTTTAGAGAATGTTTTAGTAAACAGTGTGAGCTTGAGTCATTGCAAACATGCATACTTTGTGCCTGCACTCTTTGTGTGTCTTTTTATTTGACCAGATGTAGTCCTAATAGACACGAAAATGCCTGCATTACTTTATGCCCACCATATTTTATGATTCTCGTCATAGTTTTAAAGTTTTTACAGACAACAAAAGTTACAAAATAATATCCTGAGCATATTTTTTCCCTTTCAATATATAATTATAGACCAATTTATTTTAAATCTTAAAACTTGAAAAGTCCATTCTTCATTAATTTGTTAGATCTGTTCAAATGTTTGACATATTTAGTGTAAGTCCACAGATAAACTCACACAAGCACCTCTCCGTACCATGCTCTCTAGTCTCATTGCTGTCTGTTGGAGCGTTATCATAGATGCTGTCCAGTTGTTTTTCCAATATTCACTTCATGTTCTAAACACACTTGACATACGCGTCATCTTAAAGGACTACTTATGAAGGATTGGGGGTAAATATTTGCTCAGGAGTGGGGTGTGGAGCGTGGAGAGAGAGTTGTAAGCGTCTGAGTTTGAAAGTGTTGTAGATGGTGGCAGATTTTCAGTTCATGCTATGTTTTTATCTTTGGCGATGCAGTGGGACCTCCAGCCCGTAATTCTCTGAAAAAGTTTGATGCTTACATTCCCCATCCTGCTCTCCATTAACATCACATCTGACAGGAAGCAGCTGTTTAACCTCATACACTCGCCTGTGTTCTCTGCTTTTACGTCAAACCTGAAATGTACACACACATTCATATACATTCTCTGTCTCTATCAAATACACAGGGATCTTATCAGCTGTTTGGACTCTCATTATGATGGCACCCATTCACGGCAGAGGATCTCCATTGGTGAAAGAGTACATTTTCAGCAATTTCTTATTTTTGGGTTAGGGTTAGGGTTACGTGACATAGTCAAAAACCACTTAAAGAAATAATGAACATTGTTTTCCTATAGCGATATAATGTATATTTAAAATATGTTCTCTCTTATATAGCTAGGCAGGTCATTTTGAACACATATACAGTAAGAGTAACTTGTTCTTAAGCTTGATAGGTTTAACACTGTCTATGTGTGCCAAGAAATGTACAGTTGTGTGTATGGGTTTTGTGTGTGTAGGAAGTCAGGTGGAACAAAATTGTTGGAGCAGGAAAGTGTGTGAAAGCTGAGTGAAAGAGGGCTTCCCTCTCTAAAAATAACCTCAACAATGGCCATGTTTACATGTACACCGACTGTGTGATAATTAACAGCAATCAGAGTGAGGAACTACATGGATTAAGTTAACCTCTTGAAACATGCTACTTGCCATTTTTACAATTATTCACTGAGAAATGTTCTTTTGTCAGAGTTTGAGAAATGTGATTCAATCCTGTGCCTGTATAGTGCAATATAAAACTACCTACTTAACATTTTACAATGGTTTCTCTGATTATGAATACAATCACAGTATACTTTCTCATGAGCTTAATTCCAGAACATGTCATATACTGAATTTTCCACTTCTGTGGTGTAGTTGTAGTTTTAGTTTTAATGGTGGTTTTAACTCCAAATTATATGCTTTAATAGTTAAAAAAATTATATTACATAGCTCTCTGTAATACTTGATTCTAATTGGTCAGTTATAACATTTTGCATTCTGTCATTTCTTTCCTCACATAACATAATAATTTCAGTATTTCTTGTCCATTACTGATGTATTTATTTCCTATGTAGTCACTGTAATAAGTGGAATAATGTGCAGTCTGTAAGTCATTATTGCTAAATAAACTCCATTGGGGTAATCAGGAGGACCATGATGTGAATCAGAGGTCTTATATCAGCCTAATGGGTTTATTTATTACTTAACCTTTATTCTGAATGAAGGGGTTGATGAAATATCAGTGTGAAAGGGCATGGTTTGGTTGCAGTTTCCTTTGTTATTGATGTGTAGTCTGTTTCAGGGCCTGAAACAGGTTTGTCCCGGTATGTATTTCCCCATGAGTTCCCATGGCATTGTGAGTTTGTATAGTTTTTTTCCTCTATGCTGGCATTACTCCGTGTCACAGGACCCACACAATAACAGCTTTTGTCCCTTCAGTACGAGTGTGTGTGTGTGTGTGTGTGTGTGTTTGTATTTAGATAGGACCAAAGAGAGTTTCTGTCAGCTTTCATAACCTCATGCAAAAGGATGTCTGTTTATATGGATAATTACAGTATATGTCCAGCTCAGAAAGGCCCAGCCAGTATTAACTTACAATTTGCTCAAATATTAAGAATATAGTGTATTAAATGCCTTCATCTGCTTCAATAATTTAGTATTTAGCAAATGGCGCTATCACAGGTGTGCTTTTGTGTTTTTTCTTGTATTTGTATATGTGTGTTTCTTAGTGTGAAGATTTTCAGTATGCTTGTGCTTAGTTTTGATTTGATTATCAAATAAGTATTTAAATGTTTTGTTTGCATTTCATTTTATTTAATTGTGGCAGTTAAAAAAAGGGAGTGAGCACCTGCAGTCATTGCATTAGACAACTGTCAGAATAACTACAAACATGCTTTGTGTTTAAATGTACATTGAGAAGTGTTTTATATATATATATTTTTAAATGTCTATTCATGCTTTTTACACTAGTTATATTTCTATAGAAATATACATTTTTGTTCTTTTAATCATGAATATAGTCACAAATAAATGACTTTCATGAGTCTTTTAAGTGCATGAGGAACATACTGTATAATGTGACAAGTGTAGCATGTTTACCCCAAACAAGTGACTCTTATGAGTGTCAAATTCCTCTCATATAACACATTTCACATGCTCATTCAGTATTTAACCCTGAAATGCTGCAGGTCAGACCCGAAGCTACTGTACCTACCCTCTAGGGTTGTAAATATTTGCTTGTACATTTTTTTTTGTTCTAAATTATTATTATTTTTTATTTCATGCCAATGAAATTTTATTTTGTTTAGTTTAACCATTTTTTTCAAAATACTTTTGTCATTACCGTGGTGTGTTTTCAGCATTTTTTGTTTTAGGAATATCAATGAGCAACAGCTATGTTGTAAATCTTAAGTTGCACTGAGCACTTTTCTCGTCTTGCATCATTTTCATCTTAGCCCCAGTGCACAAGTGGGAACTCTAACAATAAGCTAAGTTTGGAGAGAGATAATGCCTTTTTGATGGACAACGGAAAACAAATACTCTCGTCTCTCTTCTCTCTGCCTACAGGCCTTCTTGCACTCACACATTTTTTTCCCTTCTCTCTCCCTCTCTCTGGAGAGGCACAGATAGCCTTATTAGGTGATAGTGAAGGGCTAGTAGTAAAAATATCTCATCTTGTGCTTTCCTACTCTAGATTTGGCTTTCAGCATAATGCAAATTGAAGCACTGTGCACTGAGATGTTGTGCAGTTATAACACATTCCATGTGTTAAGTTTTGAGAAACACCAGGACAATTAGTTAAATGTGTTCATTGAATGTTGCATCATGCAGAAGAATTGCAAATGGAATGATGTTTGGCTAAACCCAGGAAGTCTCCTCATAAGCTAACTTTATGAGCTCCATCCTTCTTTTCTCTTTTATGTCTGTGGTCACCAGTGTCTTGAACAAAGTCTCACGGAGTTCTAATTGATTGTGGTTCTATTTATATCATTTTAAAATTGGGAGAGACTAGCTCCACCTCTGGAATGTGAGTGTTTGAGCCAGAGTTTTTGCCAATGCAAGAACAGCGTTCTCTCCAGCTTGTAAGTCCGCCTAAGGGGAGAGCCAAGCACCCCAATCCAACAGCAGCAGGGGAAGATAAAAGTGAAAAACACAGGCAGGGCGTGGTGAACACCTGAATGTAGCTATGGAGACGAGGAAATAAAACTGAGAATGTTAAAAGACAAACAGACCTTCTGTTGACTTATGAAACCACAAAGACTTCACCCAAACATCTTTTTCTGTTTTTTTTTTTTTTTTGTCCGGCTTGTTTATTAGTGGACAATTGTATATGAAACACTTGGTAGAAGTGACTTGAAAAAGTTGTTTGGCTCCCCTGAAGAAGCGGTTTGTTTAATGATCTGAGGATTGATTAGATCCTATCATTCCTTAGAAACAAACCCAGGCAACCCCAAGAGAGAGCAGAAGGGGGTTTAATGAAAGAACATTAAAATAAACAAGACAAGGATTGTCCAAGAATGTTTGTGTGGGTCTGTCAGGCATGTTTGTTGGAAATGCTAAAGCTCTAGGAACATTTTGCCCCTGTGTCCACCACAGTCTCATCCATCTTAACTATGATACAAGACAGATCAGGAGACCACAAGAACCCCATGGCTGGATTAACAACACATTCCCTTAGACGCTGACCAGACATTCCTTGACTGCTGTGAAAATCATTAGAAAATGGAAAACAAACCAAATCCTGCAAGTAGTGAGCCCGAAATCATTAGGACAAAGACAGAAATCTCAATCACCATACCTTTGAAAAATTAGGAAAATGGATTTCCCTGCAAACAAGGTAGGTGCCATAGCAACACACATTTTTGGCCAGCTTTAACAAACAGCACTAAATCTGTGACGGCAACTGTAAAAGCTACAGGGTGTTTTCACACTAGTTCACTGAAGGAAATGCACCTTCCCATCTTAGTTTAAACACTCTCTTCACACAGAGATGGTAAGTTGACTTTCTAAAAATGCATTTCAGTAGGCACTCTCTCATTCTCTACATCATGTACTTGTTCAGTAACCACACAGCTGGGAAGAGAGGGGGGGAAATGGAAGGCCTCTCTCAGCGCTCTCTGACTTTGGAATCACTGAGTCATTCAGTTGATTGTAGGTCTTGCTGTAAACAACTGCTAGCTGGTGTAGCATAGCACATTTCAGCACGGGTCTTCTAACAACAGGATACACATTATGCTGCACTGTAGCTGATCTCTGGACACACCTTCTATTCAAGGCTATTGTGCTTTAAATAATAGCTTTTGGCTAAGCTTCAAAACAAGCCTCCCCTATTGAATATCTCTCAAGCTCTCTAGCTCTCTCTTAGTTTGGAATCCTGTTGATTTTCTATATGATATATTAAGATATCTGAAATTCTATCTGATTATTTGAGATTAAAACTTCGAGTCAAGTACAAAACTTGCAAGGACTTCTGCCTTCAGGTGCTCAAACAACCACAAAAAAGACAGAAGACAGAAATAAGACGCAACCACCCAGATCTTGCTTCCATTCCACCCCACCTCAAAATGAGCTCAAGTGACATTACACCCACTTCAGCATTGCTTTCATCTTTTCACTCTGAACTATGACCCTTCTCCCCTGCTTCAGAAATGGACCCAACCTGAGGGAGGCATGGGACCTGTGCTTTTAATTTAGTCAAATGACATTTAGATTCATTAGACTCTACTCAGCTGTGTAAGACAGCAATATCCTTTATTGTTATCAGAGTTGGATACAATTGAATTTGGTTCAGCGCACACCGACATGCAGCAACAATCACCTGAACAATGCAATCATTCAGCGTCCTCATCAAATACCCCACCGCCAACTGCTCCCCATTACACACACTATACATTTACCTGAAAGATGAGCACTTTGAAGTTGTCTCTCTTGATCAGCTGAGCGTGATTAGCCTCCAGTTTCTTCACCTGGACGGCCTGCTTATCCATCTTGTCCTTGACCTCCTTCATGTGGACGCTGACCTTGCGACTCTTCTCCAGGAGTTTGCTGACCGTGTTGGAAGTGGAAGTGTGGCTCTTGGAGAGCTTGGTCATGTCGTTCTGGATCCCTCTCACCGCCCCCTCTATCTCGACCTGTCTCGTCTCCATCTTATGCTGGTTCTCTTGCACCGTGTCCAGCATGTTCACCAGCTTATCTAGAAGTGTCAAGACAGTGATGGCATTCACTTGACCTGTAGGTGAAGCTCCATCTCTGTGGAGAGTGCCTGTGGTGCCCCCAGCCAGAGGCCCAGGGCTGCTAGGCTCTCCACTAGAGGCGTTGGTTGCGACGGTGCCCAGATGTGAGAGGCTATGTGTGGGTGAAGACTGAGTGGGGCTGGGGCTTGGCACCACCAACTCCTGGTTCTCATGTGCGATGACCATGCTGCTCCTTTCTGCTTGCACTCCATCTTCTCCCATTCTGAGACTGCTCTTGGTTTTTGACGGATAACTTTACTAAGGAAAGTGGTCTCGTTCTTTAACTTTCTTCACCTTTAAGCGCGCTCGTCTTGCTGTAGCGGATTCCCCTCCTAGTTGGTTTTAGTGCCACCACGTTCTTACAGCTTTGATTCTTGTTTACAGGCTTGGGAAGAACTTTTTAGCTTCCAGGTTCAACGTTCCCACCCCTTTTTGAAGATAGCCACACTCTTTCCTCTCCCTCCCTGGTGCGATTGAAAGAGCCGTGTAGAGGCTTCCCCACAGCTTAAAAAGCCTGTCCACACCCTATGGGGGCGGAGCTTGGTTTCCATAGCAGCTAGCCTGGCCCATTGGTGAGGGAGTTATGTGTTTGCATGTGTCAAGTGCGAGTATGTGGGTGTGTACGCTGGAACATGAGCAACTCTCTCCACATGTAGAACCTCCCCCTAACTCTCTCTGGCTCCCTAGGTTTTGTTCTGTTTATATTGAAGAGAGCAGTAGTATATTAAGAGTCATGTTTGAAGAATGAGCTCATCTGTGAATGAAGAGAGAGAGATTGAAAGAGATACAGAAATGGAGATAGAACATCGGTGTGTGTCTTCCCCTAAATTAAAGATTTGCTAAGCAACACTTAAGAGGAGTTTTCTATGTTGGTAGATGTGCAGAAGAATGTGTGTATATGTATTCCTGTATTTATTTTCTCTTTTTAAATGTATTTATTATATATATATATATATTTTTTTTTTTTTTTACAGCTGTAGCCCTTCTATGTTTATTCTGGAAAAAATGTCACACAAACAGTTCCCAGGCCTTGTGAGTGGAGTCATTTTTCCTGCCTTCAGCTGTAACAGGAGCATGGCGAAACTTAGCAGCAGAACTGGAAAACTTTACGTTTACATTTCACTACGCAGGGAACTATTGCGAATATTAAAACCACTGCTAGCATGAAATCAAATATTAAATCTTAAAAAACTTCCTTGTCATTTTCTTGGGTGTTTGCCTCTTACACACGCAAACAGAATGTTTTAATTGCCCCCGTTTCCTTCTTTCTGCATTGTTATACATGCCTCCATGATGTAATTTTCCCTCCTTTTTCCTTTGCGGGCTAATGACTGTGGAAACTTAGGCTTCTGAGTGCGGAAAAGAGTCCATTCATGGACCACTGACCTCTACTCTGGGAATACTTCACATACTCAGATCTATTACATAACACGTTATCATAACATACATGAATTTTGGCACAAGTTCATATTGTGTTTTCATGCAAAAGAGTTGATGGGCATGTGTGTGCTTGTATAGCGCCATGCTCACACAGCAGTAAATAACATGCTGATTTAGAACCTTTCCTCAGTTAGGAAATAGTAGTTAAACCTTGAATGTAATCATGCCTTTTAGGATTATATTAAAAGGGTGGGGATTCCTGCCTTATCAACTTTTTTATCTCCATTGTTCTCATCCCGGGGAACTCGCATCCTGATCTCTTGTTTTCTATGGGAATTATCTCAAAAGACTTTAAGGCATATGGCTCAGGTTGCATATCTTTTATAAATGTCTTGTCGCCCCCTGGAGAAAACACTATGTAATTGCAATATCAAGTGCAGCACAATCAAGACCAGATTGTCTGGAATACCACAGCTGCTTCCTTGGAAACTCTTACAGTGAAGTGACACAAGTTCAGTATATATGAACTCCCTTTTTACTCAGTCAAAGAGTATTTGTGTTCTTGAAAGCATTTAGGAAGATACTTTGAAATCATCGCAAAATGAAATGCCAAATTGTGGTCATTTAATAATGTGGCATTGTGGAAAAACCGGGAGCTGAGGAAGTAAACAACAAAGTTACCCAACTTATGTGCAAAGAGATGCTGGTGTTGTGTATCACCAGTTGGTGTCAGTAGTGTTATTTACCAAATAACCCACATACATTTTAAACAGATGTCAAATTTATCATTGCACTACTGTTATTTTGCATATAATAAATTGTTAAACAATACTTTTGCACACTCATTCAACTGTATTTATTACCACTGTTCTCAAGTTCCTGCTATTCATAATGTATATATAATCCTTCTTTGCTCTGTTCATAATGTACATACAATCCCTACATTACATTCATATTTATATTCTGTATATACTCTAATCAATATTGTATATAGCAACTCTGTACATTCTGAATATCATAAGCTTTACTTACTCTGCACTTTTATGTATATAAAACACTATATTCTTGCACTTCTGGTTAGATGCTAACTGCATTTGATTAGCTCTGTACTTGTACTCTGCATAATGACAATAAAGTTGAATCTAATCTAATCTAAAATGCAAAGTTTATCAAAAGTGTGTTTTTCGAAAGCACTGAAATAAAATTTTCTCTAATTTTTTGCTAGAAATGTGTACTAGGTACTGGTTTGCCTCACATATGAACTTGAGGATATTTGATAACATGTTGTGTAGGGCTGTGTATCACCAGTAAAGTCACGATACAATACAGATGCATATCAAAAAATATATTTTTATTATATATATTATATATTTGTATATAACAAGTGTATTAATATAGTTTGTGGATATTTATTTTTTTAAACTCATGCTAATCTTATTATCAGCCATCAAATAAACTGTAATTAGCATCTTATATATATAGGGGCACCTAAAGTAGGGTGTTAGGGTGTAAATCGGATGGTTCATCACGATACAAAATGATATGATATCGATTCATATTATCAGCGATACGATATTTGAGGATACTTCAAAAAACTTCAACGATTCTTCAAAAAACTTCAACGATTCGATTTGATACAGAAGTATATTGATCGATATATCGATATTTTTATATTATATATTATATTTTAACAATCTATTAAAGGTACAGGTTGTAGGACCTGCCACATGAGGGCGCACGACCAAAACAATAACAATCACGTGGTTTGATGACGCTAAGAATGAGCGTGGAATGATGGGATTTATTGTCTTCTACCCAACCGCTGACAGCCATCAATCAGATGGAAAGATAAATTATGGATTTAACGGATGAGGTAAAGTTTTATAAATGTTGTGTTTGATATCATAATTTTCAAACGCGAGTTACGCGAGTAGATTACATACAAAGTCAATGCAAAGACTCGATCAGACTATGGATCAGACGCGTCCTTGCTCGGGTCTAGAGACACAATGCCCCGCGTTTGGCATGTATGCCCCATAATACTAATCTTGTTGATCGTTATAATAGCATATGTTTTCTGTAAAGATACGAATCAAAACAACTCACCTGTCAAGTAAAACACAAGCGAGTTCGGCATCTTTCTAGTTGAAGTTTGTCGCGAAGCTTTCTCCATCTAGAAAATGCAACACTGATATTAATCTTTGCTCTTTCTCTCCTCTTGTGCCAAACTCTTCTCGGATCGTTCGGTTGGCCTGTACGCTTATGTTTATGGGAGCTGTCCTTATCGACAGAACCAATGGCAGATGGTAAACAGTAATTATGTTCCATAAATAAGTAACACAAAAACGGAAGAGAGCGTGGTGCGGCTGTCTGTTTACATCTGATGAAAACTTCTCACACAGTGCTCGACTGTTCCTCAAACAATCCTGAGCATCTTTTATGCTCACCTTGTGCCTTCGGGCAGTCCTTATATCAAGTCCTGATACATAAGTTTGAGCAGAATGCACCCGGTGGTGGTAATGCATAGACGGACATTGTGCGAAATTGTGGACAGAGGCAAATAAGGTTCCTATTTATATTATAGATATCAATATTTTACATGTTGCATCGATGCATCGTATCATCAGACATCGTATCGATGTATCGGTCCATATTGATATAAACAGTTATTATAGGTGTAAATTTTTTTTTACAAAAGTTACCTACTGCAGCTTTAAACTCGACCCCTTCAATCCATATTGGTCCAAGTGGCCTTTTTGTAGAAGGAAGGCTAATTTAAATGTCACTTTTGCTATTTAAAGATTCTGAGCATCAGTTTTTACTGCATGCCATGTGTCTACTTTTCTTTCTTTCTTTCTTTCTTTCTTTTTACATTTTGAACACCCTCTGATGTACTTAGCATAATATCTGGGTTCCTGAATACAGACTTTGACTTATGATTTTTATAACTTTCTTAATGGACCCTTTTTCAACTGTAGAGCTTCTTAGAGTTTTACTGTAAATTAATAATTTTTGTGTGATGTTTCTCAGCCCACTCTAAAAATGATTTATATTAATTTGCATTATAAGATGAAGATCTGCTGGAAAATTAAAGGGTCATGTTATGCATATTCACTTTTTCAACTTTAGTTAGTCTGTAATGTTGCTGTTTGAGCATAAAAAAAGATATGCAAAGTAACAAAGCTCAAAGTCCAATCCAAAAGGGGATATTTTATTTAACAGAAATCAGTTTTCAAAAACTACAACGGATGACTTGTTTGGACTACAAAGCATATTTTCCAGGATTTGTGATTTCACAAAGTTCGACGAGTGGGATGAGACCTTGTTGAGCTGAACCAGAGAAGGCAACGAGTGTTATCACTATTTAGGAGACGTGAATGAATGTGAATGTCGTGACATTTGCCAAGTATGGTTACCCATACTCAGAATTGGTGCTCTGCATTTAACCCATCCAAGTGCACACACACAGCAGTGAGAAGTGAACACAATGTGAACACACACTCTGAGCAGTGGGCAGCTATAGATCAAGCACCTGGGGAGCAACTGGGGGTTCAGTGCCTTGCTCAAGGGCACTTCAGTCATGGGTATTGAGGGTGGAAGAGAGCACTGTTCATTAACTCCCTCACACCTACAACTCCCCAGCAACCTTCTGGTAACTAGTCCGGCTCTATAACCATTAGGCTACAGCTGCAGCTACATGCTAGCTTTCCAAAGGCAGACGAGCTTGGTTACAATCATCCGGGTTTAAATCGCGCTAAAACTGATTTGATATTGATGCAGTATTTACACAGCAGCTTGCAGGCGGCTTTGGTAAGGGGCATGACATTTCTCGACCAGACGCCGAGTGCTGCCAATCACAACACACACTGGCCCAGCTAACCAAACACAGCACATTTCGTATTTCAGAAGGTGGGCCTTAATTTAATACAGGAGCTATTCGAGCTGTTCATGGTAGACCCGGGAGAGAGGTGTTGTAATAATGTAAAAATATGTGAAAAATCACGTGTTTTTCAAACAACCTAGTAGGAGAGCCTGTTCTAGTACACTCCCTAAACAAAATCAAGTCTTTGTAAAAGAGCATAATAGGACCCCTTTAAAAGGTACTTTGCATGTTCAGTATGTCCTTTTGTCTTATTTAGTGTGACAGTTTACTTATTGCCATGTTTTCTGCCAATAACACAAAATCCCAATACATTATTATTATTATTATTATTTGATTGGTTAAAATGAACAGAAAATATATTATCAGCGCTTATGCTGCCTTTCAAACAGGTAATCAAGAAAAGAAACATACTTTTTGCTAACATGTACCGTAGCAATGGTAGCTAATGGGCCATGCCAATCATAACAACGTTCACCCCTTGCAATATATATATATATAATTTATTATTTATAACTGCTCTGCTGTATTACAGGTGATAAAGCTGGTGTGTTAAATATAAAGTGCACAAATGATTGATGCATTTTGTTTCATCTCAACCTAAAATTAGATTTTGCCTAGTAAGTTCCTGTGTCAAGTGTTATATTTTTAGATATTTATTATATATGTTTTTATAAGCCTGAGAAAACAATGCAACACCAAGGAGACTCAAATAAATTTTTGCAGATCTGTCTTCTGATTTCAGTTTGAAAATAAACACTTTGTTTATTTGGCTATTTTTTTTTTAAGTTCATTTGTAGTTTAATAGATCTTGTCAAGTATATACACTCACCTAAAGGATTATTAGGAACACATACTTATACTGTGTTTGACCCCGTTTCACCTTCAGAACTGCCTTAATTCTACGTGGCATTGATTCAAGGTGCTGAAAGCATTCTTCAGAAATGTTGGCCCATATTGATAGGATAGCATCTTACAGTTGATGGAGATGTGTGGGATGCACATCCAGGACACAAAGTTCCTGTTCCACCACATCCCAAAGATGCTCTTTTGGGTTGAGATCTGGTGACTGTGGGGCTATTTTAGTACAGTGAACCCATTGTCATGTTCAAGAATCCAATTTGAAATTATTCAAGCTTTGTGACATGGTGCATTATCTGTCACGCCCGGTGATACAAGGAAGCACGGAGAGATCCAAGTGCGGGTATGATATTTATTAAGGGGTAATCCAAAGGGGTAAACAGTCCAGGCAGGGTCAAAACCAGAGTATCCAATAAACATGAAAACAGACAAGAACACACGGCAAGAGCAAGATTACGGATTAACTTTAAACATAAGACAAGGACTCCGTCACACATACTCAGACAGACCGGGTATAAATACACAGAAGGTAATGAGGGAACTGGAGACAGGTGGGGAATAATCAATTAACCCAAACAAGGAGGAAGGTGACCAAATAAGGGAACAGACAGTTCATAACATGACAGACACCGTGGGAAAGGAGGACATCTAGTGGAAACCCAGGGAACACAACCCAGATACTGTGACATTTTCCTGCTGAAAGTAGCCATCAGAGGATGGGTACATGGTGGTCATAAAGGGATGGACATGCTCAGAAACACTGCTCAGGTAGGCCGTGGCATTTAAACAATGCCTAATTGGCACTTAGGGGCCTAAAGTGTGCCAAGAAAATACCCCCACACCATTACACTACCACCACCAGCAGTCTGCACAGTGGTAACAACAAGGCATGATGGATCCATGTTCTCATTCTGTTTATGCCAAATTCTGACTCTACCATCTGAATGTCTCAACAGAAATTGAGACTCATCACACCAGGCAACATTTTTCCAGTATTCAACTGTCCAATTTTGGTGAGCTTGTGCAAATTGTAGCCTCTTTTTCCTATTTGTAGTGGAGATGAGTGGTACCCGGTGGGGTCTTCTGCCGTTGTAGCTCAAGGTTGTGCGTGTTGTGGCTTCACAAATGCTTTGCTGCATACCTCGGTTGTAACGAATAGTTATTTCAGTAAAAGTTGCTCTTCTATCAGCTTAAATTAGTCGGCCCATTCTCCTCTGACCTCTAGCATCAACAAGGTATTTTCGCCCACAAGACTGCCGTATACTGGATGTTTTTCCCTTTTCACACCATTCTTTGCAAACTATAGAAATGGTTGTGCATGAAAATCCCAGTAACTGAGCAGATTGTGAAATACTCAGACTGGCCCGTCTGGCACCAACAACCATGCCACGCTCAAAATTGCTTAAATCACCTTTCTCTCCCATTCTGACATTCAGTTTGGAGTTCAGGAGATTGTCTTGACCAGGACCACACCCCTAAATGCATTGAAGAAACTGCCAGAATATACTGTTTAGTACCAGACAAAACTACAACAAAACCCAAACAATAAATCTGAATTTACATGAATAAAAAAAAAACATCAATCAAATTTTCTGGGAAAAAAGTACAGTAAAACAAATTAACTGGATAAACACAGCAGAATCATATACTAAATTCCCCAAATTATACCTACAGCATTAATCTCATTATTAAATATTTTCTATGAATAGTTTTGTAAATGGCCATTAAAACCAAACTATGAATCCATATTGAGTAGTTTTGTAACAGAAGTTGTATTGCTGTACAGTGTTTCTACAAATTGTAGATTGTTTATAGTTTACAAAAAATAGTTTTCCGCCATGGAAATGTGTATTTGTGCATATAGTCTATTAACAATAAGGTAACAATACGAGAATTCCTGTATCATATTTTATATCTCTCCCTTTTGTAGGACACAATCAATAAATAATTAAACATATGTTACAACAAATTGCCCCTTCAAAGCTTTTGACTCCTGACTTGATTATTTTATTCACTTTCTCTTTTGATCAAGCCTTGTGTCTAAAGTTAATCTTTGCATTATTGATCTATCATAAAAGACTTAGTTCTGTTTGCCTTGGATTCATAATTAACAACTTTCCATCCTCCCTCGTTTTATCTCTTTCTGACCTCGACCCCATGATTCTTCCTTCACAGTTTTTCTTTCTTGAAGTCTAAACCCACCCGTTTCTCATCTCATGTTAAGCCCCAGAATCAGACCTCCCTGCTGTCTCTGTCTGTTGAGAGTCTGCTGTACTTGTTATTGAGATTCTCTGCTGACAGCACAACGCTGGGAAACCTATGGGAGGGAGGGTTCCTGGTGTACCTGGCACTGCCATGAGGAAGGAAGTTGGGAATAAGTACTTACAAGAAGTCATGGAAGTAATTGATTGCCTTACAACTACAAAAGCGCCTCAAACACGCATCGTTCCACAGCCACACACAGCCCTGGTGTAGATTATTCATAACTGTGAGTGAGAAGCGCCTGTGGTAGCCAGGCTTATTTATAAGGTTTCACACTCCTTCACAGATACAAATTTGCTCATTATTTGAGGCTCTTGGCACTCTTTCTTTTGTGTTTTTATGAGAATCTAAAGTTTTATACTAAAGCCACACAATGGTCTGAATATCATAGCATTATATTATAAAATATTAAATGAAGTAGGCTTTATTTTAAAGAACGACTTTTCCCTCAAACTTTTTCACAAAAAAATAAGTTTTCATGTTTTAAAGTATAACGCAGAGAGTCTTTTCCAAAAATGTTCAAAATTATCGTCACAATGAACTTTTAAAACGGTTAGATATGTATATTAAAATCTTGTCATTAATTAGGACCATTCATACTATTTTAAGATGCAGAGGGATATCATCTGTGGATGGGAAATGTAATTATTGGAAATATCGAACTTCAAAATCAAATTTACATATCTTTGTCCTCAATAAATATAAACCTGATTCCGAAAAAGTTGTGACACTGTACAAATTGTGAATAAAAACAGAATGCAATGATGTGGAAGTTTCAAATTTCAATATTTTATTCAGAATACAACATAGATGACACATATAATTTTTAAACTGAGAGAAAAATAAGTTGATTTTAAATTTCATGGCATCAAGACATCTCAAAAAAGTTGGGACAAGGCCATGTTTACAACTGTGTGGCATCCCCTCTTCTTTTTATAACAGTCTGCAAACATCTGGGGACTGAGGAGACAAGCTGCTCAAGTTTAGGAATAGGAATGTTGTCCCATTCTTGTCTAATACAGGCATAAATATTTTTATTATTATGCACAATTAGTTTACTTTTTGAAATATATTCAAATAGAAATCAATTACTTTAAATAGTACAATTTCACAACGTTACTGCTTTTGCTGTACTTTGGATCAAATGCATGCAGGCTTGGTGAACAAAAGAGACTTAAAAAGTCTTATTATTCAAAAACTTTGAATGGGACAAACCTGTTTCCAAAAAAGTTGGAAAAATTGAAAAAACAGAATGCAATGATGTGGACGTTTCAAATTTAAATATTTTATTCAAAATACAACATAGATGACATATCAAATGTTTAAATACAGAAAATGTATCATTTTAAGGGAAAAATAAGTTGATTTTAAATTTCATGGCATCAAGACATCTCAAAAAAGTTGGGACAAGGCCATGTTTACAACTGTGTGGCATCCCCTCTTCTTTTTATAACAGTCTGCAAACGTCTGGAGACTGAGGAGATAAGCTGCTCAAGTTTAGGAATAGGAATGTTGTCCCATTCTTTTCTTATACAGGCATCTAAAGTTGCTCAACTGTCTTAGGTCTTTGTCGCATCTTTCTCTTTATGATGCGCCAAATGTTTTCTATGGGTGAAAGATCTGGACTGCAGGCTGGCCATTTCAGTACCCGGATCCTTCTTCTACGCAGCCATGATGTTGTAATTGATGCAGTATGTGGTCTGGCATTGTCATGTTGGAAAATGCAAGGTCTTCCCCGAAAGGGACGACGTCTGGATGGGAGCAAATGTTGTTCTAGAATTTGGATATACCTTTCAGCATTGATGGTGCCTTTCCAGATGTGTAAGCTGCCCATGCCACATGCACTCATGCAACCCCATACCATCCGAGATGCAGGCTTGTGAACTGAGCGCTGATAACAAATTGGGTTGTCCTTGTCCTCTTTAGTCCGGATGACATGGCGTCCCAGTTTTCCAAAAAGAACTTCAAATTTTGATTTGTCTGACCACCGAACAGTTTTCCAGTTTGCCACAAACCTTTTTAAATGAGCCTTAATTGGCCCAGAGAAAATGCCTGTGCTTATGGATCATGTTTAGATATGGCTTCTTTTTTGACCTATAGAGTTTTAGCCGGCAGCGAATAGCACGGTGAATTGTGTTCACTGACAATGGAAGTATTTCTGAGCCCATGTTGTGATTACCATTACAGTAGCCCAAAAGATCAAGGGCATCCAGTATAGTTTTCCGGTCTTGAACCTTACGCACAGAGATTGTTCCAGATTCTCTGAATCTTTGGATGATATTATGCACTGTAGATGATGATAACTTCAAACTCTTTGCAATTTTTCTCTGAGAAACTCCTTTCTGATATTGCTCCACTATTTTTCACTGCAGCATTGGGGGAATTGGTGATCCTCTGCCCATCTTGACTTCTGAGAGACACTGACACTCTGAGAGGCTCTTTTTATACTCAATCATGTTGCCAATTGACCTCATAAGTTGCATATTGGTCCTCCATCTGTTCCTACCAGTCCCTACTTTTTTGGAATGTGTAGCTCTCATCAAATCCAAAATAAGCCAATATTTGGAATGATATTTCAAAATGTCTCACTTTCAACATTTGATATGTTATCTATATTCTATTATGAATAAAATATAAGTTTATGAGATTTGTAAATTATTCCATTCCTTTTTCACTCTGCATTCCAAACTTTTTTGGAATCTGGTTTGTAAATGCTGTGCTCAAATGCTATTCCCAATTTTGCCAATTTGCGTCAATAAGACGGCAAAATCTCATTGGCCAAATATCTACATCCTGATAAAATATTTTGATTGACTGATTCGTGCAACAAGTGCGTCGTGTGTTAACTGCACTGGTGCATTAACATGAAAATATCATGTAAAGAAGTATAATTTAAGCTCAGTGTACGCAAAAATGACATATGCATTCAAATATTGTGCACAAATATTTAAAAGATTCAAGACATTAAGTAGTCCATAGGCTATAGTTATTTAGATCTTAAGGCCAGTTCACACCAAGAACGATAACTATAAAGATACCTATACATATAATATATTAGTGTCCACACCAGCGAACGATATTGTCTGTGTATTCTAAGCGGATTTGCATCTGCTGCTTTAAATTCTCGTTGTTTTTATCGTTCATCAGAAGAAAAAAACAATTCTGAAAGTGATTCCAACGATATTGTTTCCATGTGCCTTTATCGTTATAGTTGTGGTGTGGACTCCGCTATTCTTTAATATTGAAATGATTTTTAGAACTATATCTTTGTCGTTATCTTTATAGTTATCGTGATTGGTGTGAACGGGCCTTTAAGCCTCAGAGGAACAAGTGCACAGACAACTTTTGAATTCGTAAGAACTTACCTTCTGGCTGTGGAAATACAAACGGAAGACAGAAGACACAGTGCAGTGCTGAAAAGGGGAGGAGTAGAGCTTGGGAAACTACATCATTGCGTATTGTATTCTGGGTAGTGGCCGTTATGTTTTAAGACACGCTAAAATGACAACAAATACAAATCACCAAAGGAAAAAAATACTGTATTTACATTACATTTTTAAAGGAGCTCCTTGCGCTTAGAATTAATGGACTAATATTTGAATCTCATGTGTTCATTTGAGCGCTCAGTCGTGTGGCCAGGACACGACACATACACGCTCATAGAAATCATACAGCCACTTTCTATCGTACCACACACATGACAAAAGTGATTTTTTATTTTGCAGTTTTTAATAAGATAGTTAAAACAGTTAACACAGTATATCTTGATCTCTGCTGGGTGATCATGTATTTAAACAACATATTTATAACAACACAAGTGTGCAAGACCTGAATTTAAATTGCATTTATTTACTGAGGTATATGGTTTCACACTTTTCCGTGTGTGAATTTGTGAATTAATTTTTCGAAGTCAAGTAAACGTCAACGGATTTCCCCTGCTCAAGAAGTATAGGAAGCAATGAATAATGTGTAGAAACCCTGTCAGTGGGAACACAGTTCATGCACGGAGCTCACTTCTAACGAGCTGATTATCTGAATCAGGTGTGTTAACAAAGAGAGACATATAAAATGTGCAGAGCTGGGGGTCGCAAGGACTGGAATTGAAAACTGCTGCTCTACTACACATAATACACTGTTTTTAAAACAGTAATACAATAAGGTTTTAATGAAGCAAATGGTACTAGTTACTTCGTTACTAGTTCTAAAGTGATGTTTTGGAATTGGTAACGTCGAACTGTTGTAAAAATGCAAATTTCACCCAAGTAGACGTGAGATATGGTTGTATATCAGCATGCTGTGATTACCTGCGGCCTCGTGCCAGTGGCCGTAACACAGCCTTATCTCATTTCTACTTGTGTGATATTGCTCATATATCAAGAAAAACATGTTTTCGTACATTACTCATGGTGTAAGCATTTACATATTTAAGCTGATCAGAAATTATGAATCTATAATAAGTACAAATGACAAAGCCACGTTTTGGTCAATTTGTTTATTTTCATTGAGTTTCACTTGCACCATTGTGTCATTTCTAAGATAGAAAGCAGAAAATTATGCTCCAATTTAGTCCATGGCAGCAGATGGCAGTTCATAACACAGCAAGCATTCACCATTCTAATTAGTTTTTAACTGTATAATAGAATATAAATCCCCCCCCCCACTATTTCCTAGTCTATACTCTAGCTCCCTTGTCCTAAATTCCAAGAATGCATTGCGCTGTGACGACACATTCCAGAGCTCTATACAGCATTTTGACATGCCTATAGCAATTCAAACAATATTAAAAATATTTCTTAATAATTAAATTGTAATAACAAATGTGTGCTATGAAAAAATGTGTTAATTTCATCATTCATACCAAACAACATTTTTATGAAGTACTCTTTTCATTTAAATTATTTTCAAGTTTCGAAACATCATATTAAGTGTCACTTAGAGAAAATTACATCATTTGTCAATCTCAGATGTCTTTATTAATTTTTGAAACGGTCTCATCACATAAAATAGACATGAAAAAAAAATCCTCCTGATATTTCTATAGAAGTCACACTTAAGTATTTGAGTGCCAATGACAAGGCTATAACCTTAGCGCCATTTTGGTTTGAAAATTTTCCATCCCATTACATTTCCTTGCCACAAGCATGAATTCCCTGATATTTTTTGTTATTTAGCTTGGGATGACTTAATGCAATTCATTACATTTACATTGCATAGCAGACATTTCTTGTCTGACAGAATTGTAGGGAAAAAAACTATGGAGGCGACACCCTTGTCTTTGCATTAGGAATGAAGGCATGAACAGTAAATGATCCATTTGAGACACTCACTTGAGCACTGCCATCGTGTGGTCATTGATCATAATGGCAACAAGAGACACGAGAATCATAAAACGTTTCATCTTTCATGCATCATTTGTAGTTTTATATATTAAGCTTGCTCACACACATAAACACTCGCCATTCTGTCTCCCAAGGACTGTTGGATCTGGTTCCACAAGTTACCTCAGGTCACAGAGGGCATTGGTATCGGTACAACACGCACACACACTACTTGTTGGCGGTGATTGTATTTGACAGCTCAGAGGCGTAGGAGAGAGCCGGACTGAGGTTGTGACAGCCTCTCTGCTGTCGGATCTTGTGGCAGCATTGATTGCTGGGTAATGGGTGCGGCACACAGCCATCGACCGGCTGCTGGGCTTCATCCGCCTACAACTCCCTTTGGGCCGAAGGAGGCAGACAGACAGACTTTCCTTTCCTGCTCGTGTCAGATTGTGCTAAGAGAAACAAGGCGACGAGAAAGGATGTACCTCAGTCCTAAAGCTAATCAACAGAGTGCTGGGTACTTCTAAATCTGTACAAGAATAGATATTTTTGACAGGTGACAAGACTTTCAAACTTGGAAGGTTAAGGAGATTTGCAGGGAGGAAGACTGTAGCAAAGTTAAGAACATGTTTTTGACAAATTTGTTTAAAAGATTGTGAGAAGCTGGAATTTAATAGCTGTTAGCAATATATATATATGTGTGTGTGTGTGTGTGTGTGTTTACAAATTTTACTGGACAAAGAGACAAAAATACTTATGATGCACCAATATAAAAAATTTGGAGCCATATAAAAATAAGCCAGTAATCATTTATCATAATAAATTGTCAAGATTTTATATTCTGTATCCTTTTGTCTGGACAAAAAATAAAAATAGACTAAAAACTGAAATCATTCCCTTTTTTTCATCATTCTAAAGTCAATTTAGCAATAATGAATAATGTACAGAATCAAAATGAAAATTAATTTTGAGATTTACTAAATTATAAATTATTAGTGTCAACTTTGTGACCTTTAGATGATGGCAAAGGTAATCTAAACATAAAAAATATTGCAAATTAGCATGCACAATTAAATATTAAATTTCAATTGATAACCATATGGTACCAATATATTGTGCATCCCTGCAATACCAATTAAGGAAACACTTATTAAACATTATTTAAACATTAACATTATTTAAAGGGTTAGTTCGCCCAAAAATGAAAATTATGTCATTAATAACTCACCCTTTGGCGATGATTGCCCTTGATTCAAGCCTTCGGTTTACCCGCACCCATAACACTAGCACAGAATCAGTTCAGAATCAATCACCAAAAGAATCAGTTCAGTTCAGACGCTCTGTGTGTCGGCCTGCTTCACGCTGAATCACACATGCGCAGTATCATCAGCTCCTCGGTTCACGAATCGGACACGTCTGACAGAAACGGTTCTTCAAATTTTCATTTTTGGCCGAACTAACCCTTTAATGCATTAACACAAACCGCCAATGAGCAATGTATTATTACAGTGTTTATTAATCTTTGTTATTGAGAGTTCATAAAGATGCATTAATATCAAATGGATAAAACTTTTGATTTTAAAAATATATTAGTAAATGTTGAGATTAACAATGACTAAGAGTTCAAATAAATGATGTAGAAGTATAGTTCATTGTTAGTTCATGTAAACTAATGTAAGAAACAAATGAAACATTATTGTAAAGCATACCTGATTTTTTTGCAGCGGTGGTCAAAATCATACACAATGATGCATCAATTCACATGATATAAATTATTTATTTACATTACAGCAAATAAAAACAGAAAAAACATCACAAGTATGTTAACCTATTGGAAATATATAATACATTACAAAGAGTGCCCTGGAGAGCTCATTTCTTCGATGGTGTCATTGACAACAAATACAAGGCAACATGTGGCACACCTCTCCAGTCATACATCCATCATCCATTCATCCATCCATCCATCCATTCACCCATCCCTCCACAAGCACTTCTCTTTTCCAGATTGTTGCAACCCCAGGGAATGGCTGTTTTTTGGCTGTATACTCTGATGAAGAAGACAGCCTGTTTTTTTCCCACTGAGTCTGACTCCAGCCTGCAGGCCAGGTGGAAAAACCACTGCAGGCCCGTCCCGCGAGGCTGTCCCCTGCTTGCGTCCTAAGGGGAATCCAGGGACGAAATGGTTTGCACACTGCCAGGAGTCCCGCCTCAGTTTTTACACACACCAACAACACCTGTCTGGAGGGGTGTGTAGTCCCACAATTCCCTGGGGCCTTTTTCTCTGCTGTCGTTAGCACATGTCACTCTAAGTTTAAGGGTTCGTCAGATGAGTCTGGTGGAGGCCCGCAGGGTGTTTGCCGAGTTGAAGTGTGGAACGTTTTGTTTCTGCCGTGCTATCCGATTCTCACGTGGACACCTTCTGGAAACACACAAAGAAGGAAGTTTAAATTCCTCATTCTTTGATTAAATAGGGCTGCACAATTAATTACAATTAATCCGAAATCTTAATATTTTTTAGTCTCTTGTGATCCAGTCTCAGAGTGCCTCAGTTTTCAGTAAATGCTGTTCAACATGATTTCATGTCTGCATGTACTTTAATGTGTAAATCATAAAACTATTATTGTGTGTGTGTGTGTGTGTGTGTGTGTCCATACATATATATATATATATATATATATATATATATATATATATATATATATATATATATATATATATATATATATATATATATATATATTATTGTGTAATATAATTATTTTGTACAGGGCAATATTACAATAGCAATAGTAATTATTAGGGGTGTAACGATACGCGTATTCGTATTGAACCGTTCGGTACGACGCTTTCGGTTCGGTACGCGGTACGCATTATGTATACCGAACGGTTCGTTGGAGTAATTAATTATATTTGAAAAAAAAAAAAAAAGAGAGAGAAAGAAATATAATGATATGCGTTCAACAAGGTAGCCCAATAACCCAAACAACGTAACAGGCAACGCCCCTGACACTCCCGAAGAAGAAAAAAACACCATCTTATATGTTTATGTTAGGCTACTCAGCAGGCGCTCGCTCACTCAGTACTCGCTGAAGGCTCGTTGCAAAATAGCCAATGCGTTTAACAGACTAGAAATGAGAAGATCCTCCAATAACCAACAGGTTTGGTGTTTGGGTGCACTTTGGATTCCCTTTAAGCTATAATGGTGATGGCAAGAGAGTGGTGGATAAAAAAACAACGGTATGTCGCATCTGCAACATGACAGGGTACACCAGCGGGATTACAAAAAAAAACAAAAAAAAAACAGCGGGAATATCTGGGATATATGCGTCAGTACTATCTGGGAAAAGACGAAAAAAAGGAGAAACATGAACGCAGCAAACTATCCCTGCAGCATTTAGACACTATAGCTTACAGGGAATCCAACCCAAACACCAGACCTGTTGGTTATTTTAGGATCTTATATTTCTGGTCTGTTAAATGCATTAGACATTTTGCAACGAGCCTTCAGCGCGTGCTGAGTGAGCGAGCGCCTTAGGGGCCGTTCACATATCGTGCCTAAAAACGCATGGAAAACGCTAAGCGCGTCTTTCTCCTGAGGCGTCTGTCTTTGCTAAGCAACAATGACGTGCTCTCTCCATGAGACGCGGAAATTTCAGCGAAGGATAAATGGATTTGCAGCTCTAAAAATCGCTTGCAGTAGCTCTGCTACTGAATTTATTTCAAAATTGCAATCCATATACAACTATGATCAGCTGTTCCTTCATCTTGGCTGAGCTCTCAACGTTGTTACGGGAAAGGATGAAGCTGATTGGTTGGTTCTTGTCACATGACCCGCGGTGCGCTTGCGGCATTCTGAAAAGTTGAGATGTTTTTACATTTTGCTGTATCTAAAACGTATCGAACCGAACCGAACCGAACCGAACCGTGACATCAGTGTATCGTATCGAACCGAACCGTGAATTTTGTGAACCGTTACACCCCTAGTAATTATGTCTTTCATTATTAAATTTGTATTTAATAATAACAATAAAAATAATAACCATATGTTGTCAACGGAGGAGATGCTTAAAGGTTGAAAACATAAAATTATTAATTATTAGTAATATTTACTAATTAGCAATAGTAATATTTTTTATTTCAATTTAGCAATTATTAATTATTATTATTATTATTATGATTATTATTATTATTATTATTATTATTATTATCTGTTGTCAAGAGAAGAGAGGCTTTAAAGGGACAATAAGTAACTTTTTAGGTATTTTATTATCTAAAATCAATATTTTTATTCATAAATATGCCCTCAATGGTGTACAAATACCTATGCCAATGTTTAAACTAATCCTCGTAAATGAAGAATTTATTATCTTTATATACATGGGACGGGTAGGTCGACGGAGGCTTCCATGTAGTTCCGCCATCTTGCAAAACTATAATAGCAGAGAGGGACAAAAAGTACTAAGCCAACGCGTTTCCACAACGCGTTTTCGGTCAGAGCCAGAAACGCAGGTGCAGAGCAGTGAGAGGCGCTTGAAACTGCACCGGCAAGTTTAAAAGTCTGGATTGCATTCTTATTATGGACCATACATATGCCGCGCCACAGGAGAAGAAAACATCGTCGCCAAAACAGTCAAAAATAGAACGTAAAAGGAAACGTGACCGTAGATTACAGAAAACAAGAGTTAATGTCGGGGAAGCTTTTTCTAGGTGGAAAGAGCTAATGCTGGATAAAGATTTCAAAAGAGACGCTGAAGTGGCCAGTTTTCTTCTCGACAGGTAAGTCAGTGTTACAATCTATATTACAATATTTTTTTTTATATCTAACAATGCACATTATTCAGAAAATATAACGAATAAAGAAGACATAACTACTAATTACAATATTTCATGTTTTCCACAGTCAGTAATTCATACTGTAACATTCGTTTGTTTATGGTCATGTTGCTGTTTGTTTGAAATAACACACCTGTTCACCTGAAGGAAAACTCGACGAAGTGCTATTAGAAGACATCCCGTCAAAGCTTTTTGGTACATATCGCCTACCGTAGATGCAACACGCATTTGAAAAAGCGAGGCGCTGGAGAGCAAAATTAGTTTGAATGCAAAATACAATTTCACCACTAGATGGGAGTAATTCCTACTTAGTGTCCCTTTAAGGTGTAAAATGTAAACATTACCAAAATAATAATAATAATATTTGAATATTAACAAACTTTTATTTTTATTCTTAACAGAAAAAAATACATTGATTTCAACAATATGCAATCAAATTAAATCACAACTATTCATGTATCAATATTTTCAGAAAAATCCCATTTCCCAAATCCCATTCTAGTAACGGGAATGTATTGACTTTAAAAGTCAAAGACACTGAATTAGATTGCTTACAAACATCAGGTTTTACACAGTGAAGAGAACCTTTAACTTCAACTTGTCCCCGGGCGCCGCAGCATAAATGGCTGCCCACTGCTCCGGGTGTGTGCTCAAAGTGTGTGTGTGTGTGTGTTCACTGCTCTGTGTGTGTGCATTTCGGATGGGTTAAATGCAGAGCACAAATTCTGAGTATGGGTCACCATACTTGGCTGAATGTCACTTCACTCACTCACTTAACTTTAATTGGCTATACAGGTTAAGGGAACAAATCACCTACCAAGTTTTACAACATTAAAATTTTTTTTTAGCAATGAAGAAGCCTGACACTGACCTACAATCTAAATAGTCATCCATTTTGCAATTGCATTTTGTCAGTGTGTTTTTTTTTAATTATTATATTATAGATGTATGTTCCTTATTACAATGTTTACATAGGGGTCAGTGGGCATGATTAAATGCATTACATTTTTAACAGGTTGTTTTTTTATATAATTAATTTGACTACATTAATACTTTAATCTGACAGCTCTAATCATAATGTATAAAATGCACAGAAAGAAGGAGATGGAGAGAGACAGGAACTTGCTGTGGTTTAAATTGTCTCATTAACACCTTCTCTCTCTTCCCTAGCAGCTCGGCAGGGGAAACGTTCCACTGCAGGGAAACTTTATTATATTTTCCTCGTCGCTTTATTAAATGTCATGTTTTGCATAGGGCAGAGTGCGCCCCTGGTCTTAAATCGGCTCTGAGGCAGCAGGGTACGTGGGGGACACTGATTCCTGACCAGACCAAAGCTGATCCTGTTTTAATTAGTTCCATCCTCTTGCTCGCAAACATCAAGTTTTATGCAGTGAAGAGAACCTTTAACTCACTGCCTGAATGGGTTGAGAAAACTAATCACCGACCAAGTTTTAAAGCATTAGATGCATTAGATTCACATCCTCAAATTAACTTTTTGCCATGACAGCCAATGGTGGGTGAATTAAGAAAATGAACAGCCATAAATATTCACAAGTTTTGTGCATTATTTTTTATTAAAAAAAAAACTCTCCTCAAAACTCACTCGTGACAGCCTGAACAAATTACTCTTCCTCAAAGATCAAAAGTTTGAGGTTAAGATTTTTGAAAGCAGTGATCCTGTTTATGAAAATGCAGCTGAAGTAAATTCTACATAATTCAAGGTTTTTTTTTTTTTTTTTTTTTTACATAATATTATTCTATATAATCTAAGGATCATTCTGTGAAAATATAACACAGAATATAATAATTTTAACTGGCTCAGAAAATCATGTTTCAAATCAAATTCCAATGTAAAGACAAATGTTTATTATTGTTAAACTGCAGCACATTTGAACCATAATAATCCAGATAATTTATTGTCCAGATTGTTTATTTTAAGTGCAGTTTTAAGCTTTAAATACTCTAAGGATTGTTGGATTCTGACTGGCTGTCATTCAAAAATTCCAGCTATGTGATTCTAACAATATTACAGTTGCATCTCAATAAATTAGAATGTCATGGAAAAGTTAATTTATTTCAGTGATTCAACTCAAATTGTGAAACTTGTGTATTAAATAAATTCAATGCACACAGACTGAAGTAGTTTAAGTCTTTGTTTCTTTTTAAATTAGGATGATTTTTTGCTAACATTTAACATTTAAACCACCAATCTCAACAAATTAGAATATGTTGACATGCCAATCAGCTAATCAACTCAAACCACCTGCAAAGGTTTCCTGAGCCTTGATCTCAACAAATTAGACAACTTCATAAGACCAATAAAAATTAAAAACATTTAGTGAACTGTTGGCCTTCTGGAAAGTATGTTCATTTACTGTACATGTACTCAATACTTAGTAGGGGTTCCTTTTGCTTTACCTACTGCCTAATTTCGGCGTGGCATGGAGGTGATCAGTTTGTGGCACTGCTGAGGTGGTATGGAAGCCCAGGTTTCTTTGAACTTGGGCTATGAGCTTCTCCCCCCTTCCTCCAGACTCTATAGCCGTGTTTCCACTGCAGGAACTTTACCCAGGAACTAGGGACTTTGGCCTGTTACTTGGTGTGTTTCCACCGCAGGAACCAGGAACTAAATAAAGTTCCGGGTAAAAAAATGCCCCTCAGAAAGTCCCTGCTGGCGAGGTGGTACTTTTTCAAAGTTCCGGAACTTTCGGGGGCGGGACTTTGGCGCTAAACATTCTGATTGGTTGAGTCCACGCAGCATGAGTTCAACCACCATTTATTTAGATCAACATTTTCAAAATATTACTGTTATTGTGTCATGAAATCCAATTTTAAAAGTATTTCAGGCGAGAATGTAGTCGTTTAAAACTCAAATCTGTTGTTTATTTATAAAGACAGCACCTATTTAAAAATGTGTTTCGCCGATCTCTGAGGCGGTGAGCTCCACGCAATCAGCGGGAGCTCAGTGATTATCTATCCGCCGAGAAGCAGCCTCTCCTGGGATAGACCTTCTGATATGTGCCGCTGGCTCTGATGTCTCTTTAGTGGTTAAACATAAAATATAATTCAGCTGCGGGGTAAATCTAACAGGTTTTCTTTGGTCTGTATTCAATTTATCTATTGCTGCGTTTCCACCGAATTTTTTTTTTTTATCAGCGGTACTTTGTATTGAGAAACGCGCGCGGACCTACGTCACCAGTCATTTGCCTAATCTTCCCGGTACTTTACACCATGGTGGAAACGCAGAAAGCAACAGGTCTGGGGGGAAAAAAGTTCCTGGGAAAAAAAAGTTCCTGGTAAAAGTGTTCCGGGTAATTTCGGTGGAAACGCAGCATAAGACCTTGGTTTCCAAATGAAATACAAAACTTGCTCTCATCTGAAAAGAGGACTTTGGTCCACTGGGCAACAGTCCAGTTCTTCTTCTCCTTAGCCAAGGTAAGATGCCTCTGATGTTGTCTGTGGTTCAGCAAATTCCTTCACACGTCTGTATGTGGTGGCTCTTGATGCCTTGACTCCAGCCTCAGTCCATTCCTTGTGAAGTTCGCTAAAATTCTTGAATCGATTTTGCTTGACAATCCTCATAGAGCTGCGGTTCCCTCGGTTGGTTGTGCATCTTTTTCTTCCACACTTCTTCCTTCTACTCAACTTTCTGTTAACATGCTTGGATACAGCACTCTGTAAACAGCCAGCTTCTTTGGCAATAAATGTTTGTGGCGTACCCTCCTTGGTTGTCAATGATTGTCTTCTGGACAACTGTCAGATCAGCAGTCTTCCCCATGATTGTGTAGCCTAGTGAACCAAACTTTGCAGGTGCTTTGAGTTGATTAGCTGAATGGCATGTCACCATATTCTAATTTGTTGAGATAGTGAATTGGTGGGTTTTTGTTAACAGACAGACAGAAATATCAATCTAGTATTTTCTACATAGTCTAGTATTTATACAGCCTTTAATCAAAACGCACCATAATCATGTAGAGTAACCATCATCTAATAATGAATAATTAATTACTAATTTCACCTGTTTGTATTTTATTCTTTCATAAACCCTGACCTCTCACTAAATGGGACATCAGGAAATAAAAATAAAATAAAATAATAATAATCTAATTACTCTTTAAATAATTTTCGCACCAAAATGTTTTTTTTTTTTGTCATTTTCATGGACTTATGTTCAAGTGTTAATTTTTCGAAAAAGTTTGATTTTAGTAATTTGACATTGTAATAATGGGGTGTGACTTATGATTGTGAGCTTATGATTGGCTCTGCGGAAGTTTGGGTTGGACTTTGATACCTTACAATCACTTCTGCACAGACTTTGGCTCCAAATGAGAGCATCAGTGCAAAATTTGATATTGAGATGTATACACCTGAAAGCTGAATAAATACAATTTTCACTAAAACATGGTTTGTTAGGATAGGACAATATTTGGGTGAGATAAAAATATATAGTTCAGTCTTGAAACTCTAGATGGCGCAGACTGACAGGTCGTTAATGTAACAACTGATGATATTCAGAGAGTTAAATGACTTGGCTCAAGCTCACTTGAGATTCCTGCAGCACACTTTCAGAGTTTTTTTGAAATCCTTCACCTTCCCCAGCTCCACCTGTATACATCTGCTATGGGTTATTTTATATGTTATATGTGCAGCAGCAGTATGTCTTAAATACTCTCAGCACCATATTGCCATATGCATTGGCAGTAACCTATTGCCTGTTCTCGCTTGCAGCAGCAGCAATAATCTACAATTACAGCATACATCTATTTTGCCAAGACCAAATACATTAACATTGTCATAACCATCACCACGTTAAAATCTTCTGAGGATTTTCTTCTGAGGAACTATTTAAAAATCTGGAATCTGAGGTTGCAAAAATAATGGACCCACTTTATATTAAGTGGCCTTAACTACTATGTACTTACATTTTAATTAATAATTTGACCCATACCTTACACCTTAACCCACCCTTAAACTTACCCATACCTCCAACCCTCTCCCTAACCTTACCCCTATCCCACCTCAAGAGCAGCAAAAGTGTTTTAAAATACAATATGAACACATTAAGTACATTGCACTTATTTTTTTATGTAAGTACATAGTAGTTAAGGCCACCTAATATAAAGTGGGACCAAAATTAAGTTTTGATATATTTACAGTAGGACATTTACAAAATATCTTCTTGGAACATGATCTTTACTTAATATCCAAATGATTTTTGGCATAAAAGAAAAATGGATCATTTTGACCCATACAATGTATTGTTAGCTATTGCTACAAATATACCTGTGCTACTTATGACTGGTTTTGTGGTCCAGGGTCACATTTTGGCTTCAGTTTCCTACAGTGGAAGGAAATAGGCACACATTGTCTTTTTTACTCTTATGACTGGCAGACCAAATTATGTCAGTTTTTGTTTTGTTTCTTTTTTTTTAACTAAGGGTTTGTTCTTCCTAATGATATTATAACAGATCTATCGCCCTCCATTTAGCCCAGTTGTACACCCTCTGAAACCATAATGGTGAAAGTTATTACAAAAAAGCTGGACGTTGAGTCCTTGCAAAACATTTTCACTGCATTGTGTCTGTTTGGTGAAACTTTTGCCATCTTTAATAAATAAACCCTCTCTTTTAGAATCCTACAGGACTACTTTTGGAGAGTTATATTAAATGGATTGTAGTCAAAGCCTATTTGTGCTGATTATACGAAAGTGAGGTGGCAATTTCCCCCTTGCGATCAAACACTAAGGGCAACAGAGCCATTACGGCAACATGGCCCATTCCACCATCCCTGGGAGCCTCGTTACGGGACAAAGCAACAATCAAAACAACCGTTACACATTAGTGGTCTCAGAAAGCCTGCTTACAGGTGGAGCACGGATGAAAAACGGACGAGTCGTACTGAGCGTCGTAAACTTTTAAAAGGTCAAAGAGTCTGAATGATCGCTCATTAGAGAGAGTTTGATGTTCTTTCTTCGCTCTTTGTATTTTCACTCTCTGAACCATTACTTTTGCTACCTCCCGGTAGCTCTTACACTCTGCATGTAATGCGGCATCAGAGAATCATTACAATCACCTAATCACTACACCGTCTCTGCGCCCTTGCAGGAGTGTGTTTGATTAAACATGTGCTTCAGTCTGAGCATCTTTGATTAGCTAGACGGAAAGACAGAGAGCGAAAGATGCCGACAGACACAGGAGAGCGAGAGTGCGAGACAGTGTAAGACGGGACTTGAGAAAATTAAAGGGGGAGAAAGCAAGAGGAGACAGATAAGAGAAAGACGTTCCTAAGTCATTGCTGCAGTTAGAAAGTGTGTTGCCATAGAAACCAGTTGCGGGCTGTAAGGTGAAGGAGGGCACTGCGGTGAACACTGTGCACTTCTGAAACACCTTTCACTTCATGACTATGCATGTGTATGGGTCAGGTTTCCTTATATGATCTTTATTCACAATAGTTAGTTCTCTGGATATTGCAATCAGAGTTGTTCTGATTTACAGAAATTTCATTTATAAACTTGTGTGTCTGCAACTGCATGCCATAATATTCATGTATGTAGGCTTCTTATTTAGCTGAGAACTGTTACTGAATTAATTTGCTGCTTTATGCATCAGATAATCAAGTGTCTGTCTTTCTCAGCCACAGGAAAAACAAAACTGTTGAATTTTGAATAAATTATATAGAGGAACTGTGCAATGCAATAATATTCAAACACTGCCGTTATAAACAGCAAAGCTGTGACTGTGTGTGTGTGTGTGTTTCTGTATAAATGCAGTTCATACATTATATAGTCACTACAAAAAGTGGTCTCACTTAAAAATTATTAATGCAAATAAGGGTGTTTTTATTTAAGCATCAAGGTACTTTTGTAGTAAGTGTATTATATAATATATATTAAAAAAAGGATAGTTTGTTCAAAATAATTTAAATATGACCATACCATTCAAAAGACAAAATTACATTTATTCACACACAAAAAATAAGAAAAAGAAAAAGAAACTCAAACCTATTTTATGAGGATCACAAAAACAAGGAATAAATGCATGTCCTTTTTGGGCTTCAATATGTTCTGCCATAATTCCTGTCAACTTTAAATCTCTGTGCTTTTTGTGAATGAAAACATTTGCATTTATTCATTTAGCTGATGCTTTTATCCAAAGCGACTTACAACTGCTATATATGTCAGAGGTCGCATGCCTCTGGAGCAACTAGGGGATAAGTGTCTTGCTCAGGGACACATTGGTGTCTCACAGTGGATTCGAACCCGGGTCTGTCACACCAAAGGCATGTGTCTTATCCACTGCACCAACACCACCCCTTGTGAAATGTATAGATAAGTTTCATAAGCCCCTTTCACACTGTCATTCCGGCAAATAAACAGGTAAAGTGTTCCTGCAATTGTTCCCGGGTCGCTAGATTTTGCACTTTCACACTGCCAGTGATGACGCGGGATATGTGCGTGCTTTCACACACAACCCTTGAAGATCCCGTAACGACACGTGACATCAGCGCGTGACGTGTAATGTACGAGTCGACAACGCTAGGCACGTTATACTTTCACTGAAGCAAGCAAATGATCTCTGCGTCAGCGCGGAAAGTGAGGAACTAACTGATCTCTGCTTCATTACAGTTTGCACATATGTTTTCGTCGCGAACGTTGATCTTCTTTCAAAACAGCCGGTAAATGAGTCGCGCGATAACGCGCGTCATCACTTCGACACGGAATTAGATCTGGCTTTTGTTCACACAGCGCTTGTCCCGGGTCGAACCCCGCAATGTTACTAGGTCCCCGACCCGGATTCAGTGCGGTAATCAATCCCGGGACGTGGTTGCTTTCACACAGAAGGCGACCCAGCAATGTTCCGGAAATATTACGGGTCCGACGTGCAGTGTGAAAGGGGCTATACTGAAACAACTATGCACATGTGGATAGAAGCCTGTCTGTTTATTAAGCTTTTACATTCCAGACTTATTCCCATAACTTTTGGATGTTGTTTACAGCTGCACAGTGATTGTCATCAGACAAGTGCTTGTGTGAAGTTAGAGAAACCTTTGCCACATGTCTAAATGATTTGTGTGTTTAAACTCACCGTGTGATGCAAAGCACTACGAGGCAGATAATGGCCACCTGCAGAGCCCCAATGATGGATGCGATCAGGACGTAGCGCAGCTTTACCGAACCAGGTACCACGTACATCACGTTATAGTCCTTCCTGTCACACTGCGGCCCAATGAAGCCCGAATGACAACTGAAAAACACACACACAGACGAGAGAAAATAACGTTAGAGTTTAAAGCAAAGAAAAGATGGGGAGACCATAATCAATAACTACTTTCAGCAGGTGATTATAGAGGGCAGTGTGCATAATCACATGGCAATAGGATGTTGATGCCACTGTTTGTGGATAATTACTAGGCTTTCAGTGTTTATAAGTGCAAAAAAGCAGTGGAAGTGTGTGTATGTGTGGGAGTGAGTGTGCAGCGGGGGGCTGGTGCACACTGGGAAAAACATAGTCTTGTTTAATTAGAACCTCGACCTCTCAGAGGAGGCGGTTAAAGGGACACCTGCCAGCCCCCTCACACACACACACATACACACACACACACATGCACAGCTGGTAGAATGAGTCATCTTTCAGGGGGAGGCACACACACACACACACACACACAAAATTTCTCTTCTCCTTTTCTCTTTCCTTCACACTTTTTCTTGCACATCTTTCATCACTTCTCATCTTCTCTCATTTCTCCATCCTTCCCCTGCTTTTGTCTTCTCAGCGCTTCTCCAAAATCAATCTAACACTGTCCTTTAAAGAGTATGTGGGCGCGTGGGTGAGGGAGAAGGAAGAGTTTGATGTGTTGTGTGTGTCGTGTGGTGCGGTTACCTGCAGGTGGGGGGCGAGAGGTTGCTAGGATACTCGCACTCTCCATGGACACAGTAGTTCTTGTAACGCTCTGGACACGGGATGTAAAGACCCCACGGTACCTCGCTCACCTGGTCTCTCTCCTCTAAACACACCCCGAACAAAAGAGAGAGAGGGGGAGACTGTAATTCCACAATCAGTTTAATGTTGTCAGGTTAGTTGTTGTGAAGGGTCAGTTTGTGATGAAATCATGAAAGTGGAGTAAAATAGTGTACAAAGTGTCATAACGTAAAACAAATAAAAAAAATAAAAATCCAGATAGAGCCACTGCAAACATCAAAAGTGTCTTGGCAAGTGACTTGCTCGAAATGTATTCTAACAATGACACGCTCTCGTCGAAGCAGCACATTTGATTATGTTTTTAAGAATTAGCTTTTTGCTTCAAGGGGTCATAAAACGAGAGACTTTTAATGTTCTTGACATTTACACATTTAAGAGGTTTCTCTACAATAAAACACAATCCCCCAGAATTATTCTTTTCTACCCTTTCAAAATGTTAGGATTTGAAATCTGGAGAATTGTGACGTCACAATTTCCCCTCGACACGTCTCGTAACATAACGTAACGCATATAATCAAGATTGGTTCTTTCATATCTCTCAGCATCAATCACAAGTGTTACATTGCTCTTAGGTAAATAGCTTTTTTGGTACAAAAAGATTTGGAAACTTTATAACCTAACCTTAAGAAACATGGCATAAAAATCTGAAATAGGGTTTAAATTCTTTTAAATTGGAGTACTCCATTATAAATGAGAATGAGAATCCATGAACAGCATTATTATTATTATTATTATGCACGGACCATCTCAAACTCCATCATTTTATATTGCATATTAAAATATTCACCTGGGAATGCAATCTGCACAATTTCATCAGATCTGTAATGTAAACCATTTATAAACCTATGCTAACACAGGAGGATACATCATTATCATTCTAAATATGCTAACTGTTCATTGCCATTTCAAAATAAATGTTTGAACCCTCACTCTGAGCTAGCATGTTTTGATGTCCAGCATTTTTTATTATAAAGAATTGGCCAAACATAGTATTAAAGATGAATTTCAAATCATTTTAAAGTCTATTGTTTGCTTAAGTATATTTTCATTACCACCAAAAATGATACAATCAACTGATTACTCGATTGACATAATAATCATTAGTAAAAGAAAATTTGTTTCATGACTATCGTGACCTGTCATCAGTCTAATATGAAGTGGTGGGAAGTAACGAATTACAACTACTCAGGTTACTGTAATTAAGTAGTTTTTCGGGTACTGTACTTTTTTGAGTTTATTTTTAAAGCTGTACTTTTACTTGTTCTTAAGTACAAATTAATCAAAATAATCTACTTTGTTACGTTTAAATCATAGTTCGTTACTGATTACTGACACAATTTGAATTAATATAAAAAATTTTAAAGCACCGAATAAAGTAGCGAATAAAAATATCTGATCGTAAACAGACCAATCAATGCGCTGATTTCTGAACCGAGAACAGCGCCGCTGCAGCGGGTGAAGAGCTGATCAGACAGAGATGGAGCTCAGCATCATTTATGGACTCAGAGCTTGGAGAAACAAACTACATGGTAGTGCTATCATAAATATCTATATTTTGATACCGATACTGAAATATCTGACACGGTTCTATTATTCTTTTTTCACAGTATTTGATAAAGATATATAAAGATATTTGTCTGATTTGTACATATAAATTACATTTTACAGTCATTACAGGTCAAAGCCATCGGATGTTCCATTTATCTATATAAATAGGCCTAACATACTGTATATGGCTCTTAAATCCTACTGTAAATCTTTGCTTGTAAAAAATCAGTGTGGTCATATTTTGAATACCTCAAACTGAATTAAGGTAATTTTGTTTTATAATTTTATTACTGTGTACTTGTCTTTTTTTTTTTTTTTTTTTTAATTCAATTCAGTTTGAAATCAAGCTTCCTTGTGCTGTAAGTTACCCTATTTTAACAACACAAATACACAAAATGAGCAAATGTTTAAGATTGGGATTTTTGTAATGGTAATTGGGGGCATAATATTTTTATATGTAAATAAAAGCCTATGTAAAATCTATTCATCATATAAGGTGCCGTTTATTAACACTATTACATTAATATTACGTACCGGTATTTAAGATAAGCGTAATTTGCTGTTCACACTAAAGTCTCCGTGCTCACAGTGTCTCAGACACTAATATTTTAGCTGAATCAGTTTTTTGGGGGCGTTTTTTGGGGGCGTCTGGCAGAGCATTAGATCACAGAAGTGGTGAAGGATGATGTCAGACGTAACAAACAGATATTCTTAATGGGGTCCTATTATGCTTTTTTTCACTTTCTGAATTTTAGTCAGTGTGTAGTGTGTATGTTTGGGCATAACAAACATCTACAAAGATACAAATCTTAAAGTCCACTCCAAAGGGAGATATTTAATAAAAAAAAAATCATTTTTCAAGAACTACAGCCTGTTTGGACTACAGCGTTATTTTCCAAAACAATATCAAATTGATATGGCAATATTGATACCATCCTTATCAAATCTGCTTTGGCAGTACTGAAACACCGTCTGAGCTGTACATCTAACCAATGTATTGAAGTTAGAAATCCCTGTCATGACCACTAATTAACATACTTTGTCAATAAGATAAAAGTGGGTTTTGTTCAAAGTTGCTATTATCCATCCACATAGATATTTGATATGAACATTTTTTGGTAAACTAAACATCGCCAGCTAAAAAGTAACTAGTAACTTGTACTCTGAATATTTCTTGAGAGGAGTACTTTTTACTTTTACTTAAGTACTGTTTTGACAGCAGTACTTTTACCTGTAATTGAGTACTTTTTAATCAATGTAACAGTACTTGTACTTAAGTACACATTTCCACCACTGCTAATATGTAAGAGCTCAGCTCATAGCTGTTCTTTGTCAAAAATGGTTTACTATTGTTAATGCATCATTGAATCAAGCCAGTGATAAACAATCAACTTCACACTGTTATTAGTAGTGTGAAAACCATCTGTTATCTATATTGTGATTATTTTACAAACAGAGAGCGATCAGTCAATTCAAGATCAATGTGAGTCTATCAGTGACATAATGGGCCCTATCATACACCCAGGGCAATGCGGTGCAAGTGTTTTTGCTAGTTTCAGCCTGACGCAGTTCTCATTCGCGTCCTGTGCCGTGTTGTTTAAATAGAAAATGCATTTGCATGATGATGTTTAACGTCCCTGATCGTCCCATTTAGCTGTTTTTTTCAAGACCGACACATGCTCACTCCCAACTCGTCACATTTTGACGATTGGTCTGGACCCCTTTGCATCACTTTTTGATGCAAATGGTACCCCTTTAGTGTCATTTTTCGATGTGCGGGGTCCTCTATTGCGAAAGGCACTCATGATTAAATTATATATTGGGTAATAATTTTGCCATTATTGCATATTGTCACACCCCTGGACTCATTATGTTGTGTTTTCCCTCCACATGTGTTCAATGTCCCTGTTAATTAGTCATTATATGCACCTGTGTTTAATAATTAGTAATAATCTTGTCTTTGCGTCTCTCCTCTGTCAAGTCTACCTCATCCGCACTTGTTGGATGTTCTGTGTTACCATTGTGGATTATTCATGTGATTCCTAGACTTTTGCTTGTACTCCATGTTTCTCTTGTTCCTTCCTGCAGCGAAGTGTGACACATATGTTGGGGTGTGATTTTTTTTCTTTCTTTTTTCTTTTTTGTGTTAACAGTCAAAACAACAGTTTTATTTATATTACACTATTTACACATTTATGAGCACGTAACCCATCCCCTGCCCCTAAACCTACCGTTTGTCAATAAAACACAGGATATAACAGGCAGGTACAACTACAGTCATAATCTATTCAAAAAGTATTAATATTCCAAGTTTTCAGAGAAAAAAACGATTGATTTGTGAGAGGAATAGTTTGCGGTATAGTTCGTCTTGTGTGCAGTCTGTAGCTGCACAGTGCACAAATAAAAATAAAAAAAAAAATAAAAAAAATTCCCAGCAGAAGAAGCTTTACGTCAGCTTTGGTTGTGAAATGCTATTGGCTCTTTTGTGTCTCATGACCGATTGCATGCTACGGGAGTAACTTATTGAATGAGATGTACACGTGTTAACGGAGCGGGATCATTTTCAGCAATTAAAACCTTGTTTTACTCTCTTTGCATAATGATATCGTATGGCTTCAGAAGACTCTGAATTCAACACGACTTGTTTGTAATGCTTTTATACTGCTTTTTATGGTCAGTTTTTGCTATAGATACCCGTGACTGTACTGTAGTTGCCTGTTACATGTTTTATATTGTTCAGAAGTGGGTTTAGGATAGCGGTGGGGTTAGGGGGTCCAATGAAAGTATATATTTATATAAAAGTATTTCTATTCAAAGCATGCAAACCATTAAATGAAGACAAACAACTGAAAACAATGGAAGACCCTGCACATCAAAAAGTGATGCCAAGGGGTTGTGACCAAGCGGCACTATGTGACGCGTTGGGAGTTAGAACGTGTTGTCAAGACACGTAAAATCACCAGTGGAGTATTATTGATATTTTATGTTGTAAAATAAAATGTGAAAATATCTTGAGCTTCTTTTATCCACTTTATGTCAGACACTTAAATAAAAGCCACTGACTTAGGGACTTATGGGAAATTCAAAATTGCTAATTTGTTTCCAGGTTTTAGGACTCATTCTTGCAGGACTCTATATGTGAATGTGAATGAAATTCGAGAGCTGTGAAAAAAAAAAAAAACGTTTCAGCAAATGATTTGGTCTTCAATTTCTGTCTGGTCCTCACAGACCGTTCTAAAATTATATGGACTTTGCACAATGAAGTTGAGTAAATGATGACAGAATCTTAATTTTTCGATGAACTAGCCCTTTAAAAGACTATTTAGGACAGAGTGCAGCGTTTCGTCTGTAAACTGTGAGGAGAAAGTGTGTGTGTGTGTGTGTGTGTGTCTGTGTGTGTGTGTGTAAGAGCACTTTTGAAGGGTATCCGTGTAAGTCAATGGAGGGATCAATGCTACAGCAGTGACACCACACCCTCCTCTGTTTACTCAATTAATCACAATCTTTCTTTCTTTCTTTTCTTCTCTGTCTCTCTCGCTCTCAAACTCTCTCCTGACACTGTCTGTGAAGCAGGTCACAGCACTCAGTCAAACTGTCACACACACTGGGAGGTATCAGGGTACGGTGGCCTGTTGAGGACACATAAAGCAGGCTAGTTCTCCAGAGACTCACTGGTTCCAATATGCTCCTTTACACCACTCTGTTTATCACATTAAACAAGCGACACTTGTTTTTAGAGCTGTTAACATTTATGTTTGGTGCCGTTTTATTTAATGCAATTAACACTTTTAGTGAATATGAAATTTGAAAGTACTGCTGCCTGACTCTCATTTACCAATAAATGACAGAGAACATTTAAGAAAACTTTAATGGCAAATTTATTCATAAATGAAATCGCAATAAGAAAAGTATTATGTCAGAATTTAATAAAAATGCTCAATATCTGCAGTACTGCTGCAATAAAAACTATTATTTTGCTTTTGTTCCTTAAATGGGGAATGTAGTAATGTATTAAAATGTTAAGATATAAAAAGCAAGAGCTCACCAAGGCTGCATTTATTTGGTCAAAAAAAATGAGTAAAAACAATAATATTCTGAAATATTATTACAATTTGATATAACTGTTTTCTATTTGAATATATTTTAAAATATAATTTATTCCAGTGAAAGCTAATCTGAATTTCCAGCATCATTACTCCAGTCCTCAGTGTCACCTGATCCTTACCATCTTCCTAATATGCTGATTTGGTACTCAAGAAATATTTCTAATGTTAAAAAATAGTTGTTCTGCTTAATAATTTGGTGGAAAGCATGTGAATATTTTTCCATGATTCATTCATGAATAGAAAGTTAAAAAAAAACAAAAAAAAACAGTGTGTATTTTAAATATGATTGTGTCTTATTATTTGAACATGTCCTTTCTGAAAAAAAAAAAAAAAACATATCTCTCACTTTTTACCTCAAATGCTCAGTGGCCACACAGGTTCTTCAAATAAAAGCTATTTTAGATTTCTTCATTCAAATTGAGCTTAAAATGCATCAAAAAGTGGTGTGTGGGTTAGGATGGAAGGGGACAGAAACATTAGATACACAAATTATGATCAGGAGTTCTTAATTTATGAGTATGATTGGGGCTGGGTCAGATTATAAAATAAAATAAAATAAAAAGGTAAATGTACAGAAAATGTATGTTGTGATTATTTGAATCTACTAACATTTATGTTGCACTATTCAGTTGGCTACAGTATATAGATACACTTATTAAAAACCATCAGTAAAACATAGCAAGCCTTTGTGTGTGTGTGTGTGAGAGAGATGGTGTGTGAGGGTGAACCTTCTTCATAACCTCCTCAGATCGTGAGCAGAATGAATCTGATTAGACTTAGATGAGATGAGACAGGAGCAGAGGTTAATGCATTTGTGATTAAGGAATTGAGAGTTGATACTGACCCTTACAATGTCCGAGGTATTTGACCTCAATCCTCTCCTGCTTCTGACATGACACCTCTTTCACCTGGCAGGGGTTGTCATAGGAACGGCCGTCTGATGCACAGACTGGATTAAAACTGATGTGGGAGCAATCGATGTTGCACACACACCTGCAGAGAGAGAGAGAGAGAGAGAGAGAGAGAGAGTTTCATATCGGAGTAAACTTTACTGTAGATGGAGATTCATGTCTGGGTTTTCTCATAGAAAGAAGTTTCAGGCAATAAATTTGTGTTTTTTCTTCTTCAACAATAATCATGTTCATGTCCCAGGGCTTGGTTTTTTATTTTTTTATTTTCATATATATTTAAACAGTCACATTTAAGCAGTCTTCAAATGCCTTTTTTTTCTTTTTGACTACTTTTCACATACTTTAGTGTGTAGACTTTATTTAGGTCTTGTCCCAGACCAGTGTTTGTTGAGTATATTTGATATAAGGAATTCGTTTTTATTTTAATATTTTCTGTTTTCACTTTTATTTTTTAATTTCACTTTAACTTTAGCTAAAGTTTTAGTAGTTTTTGTTGTGTTTTTGTAATAAAAAAACAATATTGTTTGTATTCATTTTAGTAAACTGATTTAAACTAAATTAAAATAAGAAATAAGACTTTTTCAATATACAGTCTTCATCTTAAAATAAGAAATTTCATAATTACAAAGTTTTTAACTATAATGATCTAAACAAAAATGTAAGTAAACCATTTTGATATGTATTGTGTGTTTTTAACTCATCCCTTTTCGCCACAAACAACATTTAGCTGTTTTTGTTAAAGTTACTGCACATGGTTACAATGTCAGTGTGAAAACTTTCTATGAAATATGAGACGTAATGACATTTGTTCATTAGGGATCAGATGATGCATGTATAGTATATCCACTGTGGGACATTTAACGAAGTACTTTAATTTCCAAAAGTCCACAGGGCCCAAAGTGCCCAGAGTTTAAAAAAATAATAATACTAAAACATAAATAATTATGCACAATAATAAGAAATAGTCGGTTAAACAAATCACAGCAAATGAAATGCCAACCATTAAAGGAGCTAACAAACATATTAAAGTTCAATAATAATAATTGGTTTTTCAAACTTTCAGAAAAGAGAAATATGGAGCTGCAATTTGATTAGTGTTGGACTTCCAATTTATAAGAGATATGCTGATTTGTAGACACAGATACTGAACCTCCTGCACATTATTGATGATTTAAACTTCTATTTGTCAAATAAAATGACACATTCAGTTCCATTAGCAGGTTTATTACTATAAGAACAGTGTGATTTCCACCACATTTTAAAATCTAGTTTTAATCAAGAAAAACTGCTGTAGCAAAGCAAAAGCAGCAATGTTAGGAAAAAAAAGTAGTATAATTTAATAACATATTTTGCTGTTGTTTCAGCTATTTATAATGCATTTTTCCTGTTTAACCATGCAACAAATTGTTCTTTGTGTCAGATGTTTGTAATAAATCATCTAAACCAGTTCTCAAAACAGGTTAGAAGATGATTATTTTGTATTATCTCTTATTATATTATTATCTTTTATAATCACACTCTTATTAACTGAGAAATCATTCAAATTCAATAGTCGAGCATAACAAATAACCATTTACACATACAGTACTGCTTGCATGACAGTTTCATCAACATACAAACAGGTTTTGATAAATTGTTGTTAAATATGGCTGCAACAAACCAAACTGGAAAACATTGCTATAAACCACCTTATTAATAGATAAAATGTCAGGATGTCAGAGACCATGTGATCATGTAATTGTGTGATGACAAAAATGAGCCTCTGAATAAGTTCACTGAAATGAACCAATTTTGTGGCAACGAGTCAGAATTCATTACTATTCTTGATGTTTCTATAAGAGTAGAGATAAGCACTTATGAATAGATGCACACAGACTCTTCATTCCTTCAAACATTATTTCACCAACCATATCTTTCAGTTTACTTTGCATTGCACTTGCAGTTTATCTGTTCATTTATTTATCTAAACGCACACTTCTGCCAGACACCCCATTACTGGAGACTGACTCTCTCCTGGCAGAATGAGCATCGCCTCTCCCTCTCTTGTACTTGCAGTCTGAGATATTTATCTATTTGGATGAGCTTCGAGATATTGCCATCTGTTTGTCTGTGTGGTCTCAGATTATATATATATATATATATATATATATATATATATATATATATATATATATATATATATATATATATATATATATATATATATATTTTTTTTTTTTTTTTTTTTTTTACCAAAAATGAGTTTGCCAGTTTGTGTGTCTCTGTGCATCTTTATGGATGTGTTTGCAGTCAATAAGTCTCCGTTAGTGGAAATGTTACTATTTAGCATTTTTGTCATTTAAACCTCTGTTGCATGGTGACCACACTGTAAAAAATAAGTGTAATTTTAACTGTAAAATTTTGTAAAAACGCTACGGAAAAAAACTGATAATAGGTTAACAGTAAGTTCCCGTACTATATACAGGGAAAAACTTTAAAAGATCTAACAAAGCATTTAATGTAAATTTACAGTAAAATTCTGTTAATTATACAGCTTTTAGAAGTAAAAAAAGAACAAATCAATGTATAATTTACAGTCTAAAACTGTAAACTGATATTCCCAGAATTCCCTGCGTGACACTCCACGTTTGAAAGTATTTTGTTTAAATAATCATGTTTTTAAATAGTTCTTGTTATCAGTTATGTACATTTGAGCTTTATGTTACATCTTCTGTTGCTTAATGAAAGTTTTTTGCATTATTTAAGTATCACGTGTGTTACCATGATGGTGTTTTGTGTTTCCATAAATGTGCACCTTCTATATGTTAATATATACGTCTGCTTGTGGTGAAGCTACTTGTGATGAGCTTTGCTACTTCATGTGGCTTTCTCTTATACAGTACCATCTTTATTATTATGGTGGTTGTCAGTATTTTCAAGGTACAAAACAGATTTAATTTTGTGTGTTGTTGAATTTACTGGTTTATATTCACATTTTCTTGTTTGTAAATTACAGCTTTATATTGTAAAATTAACAGTTTTTGACGTAAATGTGTTTACAGTTTTCTGTATTTTTACAAAATTATTCTGGCAACCACAGCTGCCAAAAAGTTTTTGTAAAAACAACAAGAAATTTTTTACAGTGCACTACAGTGTAAATGTCTCTGAATGAATCATTTGGAAGTATTAATTACATAATTAGATAAGGCATCATTCTGTTCTCAAATATTGTAATATTTATATAAATTAGCTAAAATATTAATAATAAGATGTTAACAAAAACTAAATATTTAAAAATAATTGTTTTTAATTAAAATCAAGCTAAAATAAACTAAAATATAATCCTAAATAGAAAATGTGAAATTGTTTCCACCACAGTTTTACCCATTAACTTTTTGTATAGGCAATATTGACTTGTAGCTTGTAGATTAACTAACAATCTGGTCAACATAAAGTTCTTTATTTGAAGCACAATTGTACAAGAAAGATAACTTACTGAAAAAGTGTTGGTGCTTAAAGTGTTTCACTGAGCTGAATTTATTTATGAAAACATCTCTAGATAAATGAAATAAAAAGAAAATCTAAATTAAGTGTTTTAAGGGCTTCAAACTGAACATCTTATGCTCAATGCCTTATGGACTATCCTCCACTGCAGTCACATGCCGCTCCAATGGCCAACTCCTGTAGTTTGGCCTTCCTGATCTTTGGCCTTGGCTAAACCAGCTGGCCACACTCTCTCTAGCAGCAAAATCTTCCAGACTTAGCCCCTTTACACTGATTCTTATCAGTTCTTCCAATGTGCCTGAATGAAGGGATGCTCTAGTGTCTGACTTGTACAGAGCAGTCCCTAAACAGCTTATACTTTCAGCTATTAAAATAGTTCTGTTTTGTATGTAATAGCAAAGTGATTATATTTAGTTTTGTTTTTTTATTATGGTGCATTTTTTGTTTGTTAAATATACGTTTTTTTTTTTCTTTTTTTTAGTAACGACCAAGCGGCCAGTGGCAGACAGTGAAAAAAAATAAAAATAAATAATAATAATAAAATTTATAGATCTAAAACAGTTCAAGCATATAAATGTGGGCTATCTAATAGTTTGTATGGAGATGCTTCCGGACATGGAGATGCCAGCATGATCACTTGCATTTTTTTTTTGTGCATACACCATACTTTTTGCACATAATGGTAAGAGTAACTAATCATTCATAACTACAAAGAGTCTACTTTTATTTGTGTCTACTCAAAATATCATCAACAAAAAGTTGTGCTTTTATAAAATAAAGAAAACAATCATGATGTGCATTTTGCTGTCTCGCCTTTAACAGGAGTACAAAAATGAACTGTAACTCAGTGAAAACATGACTCTCAGACATAATAAATATATCTATATAAAGCTTTAAATGACTAATTAACAAAATAAAACAAATCAAAAACACTTTCATTATAATCATAATCAATAAAGATGCACTTCTCTCTAAAGGCGCATCTAATGAGGAGATGAGGATTCAGAATTGGGAACTTTATACTTGTGACAGACTTAGAAAACACTAGTTTATTCAAATATCTAAAAAACACTAGTTTATTCAAATATCTCATTACTATTTCCCCTGTCACATTTATGCTATTTACTTTTGCCGGTGCTTTGTGGCAAGCTTAAGCCTATTGCATGTATTTGAATGCTGCGCTGCGCTGATGGCACGCTCCACACTGCTGCTGCTGCTGCTGTTGCTGGACAATAAACACTGTTGAGCTGCTCTTGACAGTCGCGGTAACACAGTCTCGTGTATATTAATATTAAATTAAGGAGAAGTCTTAAACAGGCAGGAGGCCCGGCCCGCATCTGAACTTTGATGTGAAAACTGTCTCGAAGCCTGGCTCGAGGGGTGTAAAAAAGTCGGGGCCCGTTGGGCTCAGGCTGAAATGCAGGGCTCTAGTGTCTGTTGTTGAACGACAGGGAGAGTTTCTGAGACTTTTTTTCCCCCTTGAACGGCTGGTCGCACCGATGCAACCTCTGATTTTTTTTTTTTTTGTCACACCATTGAGAAATGAGGTCAAACTCTAGAGCCCTGCATATACATGTAAATATTTTCTAAATCACTAAAATGACTAAAACTTAAATAACTAAAGCTAGATAGAAATATTATTTAAAAAGCATTCAAACTTAGCTAAATTAAAATTACATTAAAAATATATATTTTTATATTAATCTGAAAATATTTAAATATATAAGAATATGAACACTATATATATATATATATCAAGATATTTCTTTGGTGGCTTTTAAAAATACTAGAATTAGTTTTTCTCTACATGTATTTATTCTCAGTTTTAAACTTGGTTACGAATCCCAGATGTGGTTTCAGGCTTTTGTAACCCACTGTTTGTACTCATAACATTGAATATCAAAGAACTTCATACATAGTCATACTGCTAGTTCTTAAGATGAAAGGGTTGTCTGGCATTGGAAAGTGTCTAACTAGGGCCATACAGTAATTGCCATACAGTCACAGTTACAAATTCTTAGAGAGAGAAAGAGAGAATGCACTTAGACCAGATATATTTGCTGCATTTCCTCTGTCTAATATATTTACTGGTGAGCACTTCATCTCTGAGTCTGGTATTGATTTATAAAACCCCCGCTGTAATATTTCTAATCCCTCCATATATGCCCAGAGGATAACAGACCAGACCTGACAGCATTTGGCAAGACATACATGAGACAAAGCAATATGAACCAGGTTTGACTCTATTTATCCACACTTATCGTATTCTCACATGCACGCATACATGCAAAATGAAATTCTTATAGCATGAAAACAGCAGAATCATTGCATTTGCACTGAGCCGAAGTAAATGAGATTAGAGGGTATGAATAGATTACTGTTAGTTTGAGCTGGATTCTATTCTATTGGACTGGCCGCATCAATGCTCACAGATGTAGCTGCTAATTGGTTATCAGACACAACACGCACATACAAATAGATTCCAAGGGGAAGAAAGGTAAAGAGAAAGAGAGAGAAAGAGAGTGATGGAGAGAGAGGGGTCCTATAACGTATGGAATTACAACCCTGCAAATCAATCTAGCACACTCACTGTTCGCTGTGGCTGATGGAAACTATATTTTCTCATTTTTCATAGCTTTCCAAAAATATAATTGATGAAAGCAACTTAGAAAGGATCAGTAGGGATTTCATGACTCTCAAAGATATACTTAATCTTGTGGAATTGGAACAGCTATATTTGGTTTAAAGATTCCCTGCATATTAAACCACAAAACCTACTGCGAATGTCACAAAAAAACATCTTCTAACAGGCCATATTCTACAAACTTGTCTTTTCCATGATTAAGTCTACTTATAAGGTAATATACATAAATATATGTATGTATAATTGGCTTTTGTATTAATTTACTAATTTCATGTATTTACTGTATGTATGTTTACACCATCCTTTAAAAGCGCACTTTCGATGAGATTTTGTAATGCTTCTTATGATCAGTAAGGCTGCATTTACTTCACTTAAAAATAAAGTAAAAACACTGTAATTTTATTAAAATTACTGTTTTCTGTTGCAATATATATGTTCAAATTAGATTTTTTTTCCTTTTATGGCAAAGCAGAAATGTAAGGATTAACTATAGTGTAATCCATCAGAAATCATTCTAACATGCTGATTTTTTCAGGATTCTTTGATGAATAGAACAACATTTATTTGAAATATATATATTTCCTAACAATGTAAAATTATTCATGCTTGATCAATTCAATGCATAGTTAATGAATAAACACAATTTGTTAAAGCAATTAATTAATATTTAATTTAATACAGAGCATTTGATGTGAACTAAAAAAAACAAACAAACAGTGTAATCAAAAAAACTTTCTCTACACATTGTGTACCTAAGACAGAAGTAGAACACATCTTTCAGATGAATGAGAATGAGGCAGAATGAGGCAGAGGTGTGACTCCATAATAATATATATATAATTTTTTTTTTATATACTTAACATTTTTGTAGCTCCTGGCACTTTCCATGACATTTCTAAACCATTAGTGGCACAAATCCCATGCTTTTGTAGTGAGAACTATCAGATATGTTAGATATCTTACATAAGATTTACCTAGAAGAAAAACTAATGTCATAATTTTGACATATAATGAATTTTCCCTCAATTTGTGTGCAACCGTTTTAGAAAGTGCAACATTATGTAAGACTAATAATAGAAATAACATAAACATAACGTTTTCTACAAATTGTAGAGGTGACAGCACATTTCTGTCATTTATGAGCAATATTAGTAAGCTATATATAATACATTTTTAATTTTAATGATTTGTTGTCTATTGCAAATCAGAGTTTTAGTGTAAACGATAGACATTTTTTCAAATTAGAAGACAGGTTTGCTAAAATAAAACTTCTTATCAACTATTCGGACTATCATTCTGACGGCACCCATTCACTTCAATGGTGAACAAGTGATGTATTTGCATTTCTCCAAATCTGTTCTGATGAAAAAACACACACATCTCAGGTCCAGAGGGGGACTAGATGTTAATTGTTTGGTGAACTGTTCCTTTAAGCACCTCCTTTCACTGATCCTTCGTTAGAAAACAAACAACAACAATGACAAGATAATTTATGAAGAACTCCAGGGCCTTATTTAAATCGTATTTTGAAAGTAAACCCCCCTCCCCACCCACTTTTAACTGACCACATGAACCTTAACGTAGACACACTTGCACACATTAACTGCCGAGATGCCTCATTTCCCTCTTTTCATCTCTGTCTTTTTCTGACATTTTCTCCCTCATTCGTTCCCGTCCCTTTTCACATCTCTATCTCTCTCCATCCCTCGGCCTCCCTCTGATCTGTCTGGTTAGTGTATTACCGTGAGGGATATTTGAATGGTAATTGCCCTCCCATGGTTCTGAGGTTTTAATCTGTCTGCTAGGGAAGAGGAACTCTATTAATTGAAGATGGAATTGCAGAGGAGAGCTGCACTCTTTCGCCTCTCCATCTCTTGGGTTGCCAGTCCGCTGTCCTGAGCATTGGGCCTCGTACTAGGAAATAATCCATCATCCTTCCAGACTGACAGAGATCTGACCCCCACAGTCCGACAACAATACAATTAACATTTACAATCTGCTCAGAATGCCACAGAATGCCATGGCACAACATGTTAGTCAATGGGTTAAATAAATTACAAGGCTGAAATGAAAGAGAAACCTGAAGGGGAAATAATGGCTAAAAAACAAGCCTTGTGCATGTGAGTGATTACAAAGAGGTCGGAATGTTGACCTGGAATCTATTTTTGGAATAGATGTGTCCAGATGGAAGGTTGGCAAAGTCACTGAAATTGACTTTTGCCAATTAATATTTCATCAAAATGTAATAACTTGCTCTGACTCCGAAATGAGTTTTGCTGACATCACAAAAATCAGTCTTAATCAGTATTTCTGTTCCGATTTCCAGTAAAAAATAGCTAAACATCCTCAAACAGGATGAATTTGCTTATCTTGAATTAAGTTTATTTTACTTACCCTACTGGTCATTTGTTTTTCTAGCTTTAATCATAAGCCTCAATAAAGATAAGGGACTGATAGCACAAGAGCTAAAAGGAAGCAAGAAATAGATGAAGAAGACAAAAAAGAAATGGGAAGACAGAGAGATGGACAATCGAATAGAGATTATTTACTGCAGTGCATTCCGTACAGCACGCACCCTCGGCGATGCACTGTAATGTATCACAGTGAAATGGCGTAGACTTTATCAGCCTTCAGAATCAGTGCCAGGAAGAGCAGAAACTCACAAGAAGCAGGCCTGCAGAAGACTCTACATCAGATACATGCCATTAGACAGACCCCCGTACTCCTCAAGCCCTCTGGCTCTCTGAAGAACAGAACGTCAGGACCCTGAAAAGCTGTCACGTGAGTTTGTGACTCACCACACGTCCTCAGAGTCCTCGTCGCACTCTGCCCCAAACTGACAAATGTCGCACGTTGAAGTCTCCTTCTGACTGATCTCTGCTGAACCCTCGTTAACTGCAGAGAGAGAGAGAGAGAGAGAGATAGAGAGAGCAAATGAGATGAGAGATCTTGAGAGCCGCACTTAAAGGGGTCATATTATGAGGAATCAAATTTTCCTGTATCTGTCCAGATAAAAGAGCTCAGTGTTCTTTTATGAAATAATCCGAAACTGATGTGATTTGATTCACATGAGTCAAAAGTGAAGAACGTGTTTGAGATAAAAAGGTAAATGGCACTTGTGAAATTAATGTTTTTAATGTGCTTCGTGAAAATGTGCAAATTTGCTTCATTTTCAATAGAGTAATTATAAATGTAGTTTAAGATAAAATGTGTTTATTTAGGATAAAATGTTAGCTGTAAAAATTGCCACCACAGAATGTTGTCAAATTCATGCACATTAAAAAATACTGGCAAACTTGCTGTAAAATATTGAAGCTGTGCTAGAAATTATAACTGTTTAATTCATCAAGTGATATAATGTTAATATACCAGTCCACTTGAACTACCAGAGTCCGCTTTGTAACTTAAAATGCACTGATAAACACTATAAAACATGTGGTAAAATAGAAAACTACATTATGAATCTGAGTAGCCTTTCAAAAAATAAAAATATTAAATAAATAAATAAAAGAACCACAGAGTCAAAACTATTTCAAACTATAAAGAAACTAAACTATTTAAATAAAATAAATTCATGTGTGATGGGCCATGCAGGGACTTCTGGAAAATATTCTTTGAACATAAATGTTACAGTAAATGATAGTTTTTGACATTATTTTACATAAAAAATTTTAACCAGATATATTTTGCAGTTAACAAATTGTTTTGATTTTGTGGTGGAAATGAGTGGAAAAGAAAAAAAACTTCTGCTGCTTGTGTTGTATACTGCTGTACATTGCCAATATATAAAGGATATGAAAATGTGAAAAGTGTATATTAAGAGATTATTTTTTTATTATAAGTCAACATGAACACGTTTCCATAGTCCAGGCACAGCTTCTATAATTTAAAGTGTATACAATCCTATAGGAAGTGAATATTTTAATGTAAATGGATTCAAGATTACGAGAACTAGACAATAGTAAGAGCCATCAGGTGTATGGTTATATAATTCCTTGATTATTAATGGAGACTGACTACAGTATCCGCCAAGCTGCCCCTCTACAAAATAAAAATGTAACCGTAAAAGTGATTTGTGATGCGTTATAGATGGCAAAGAGCCAGAGACTCTTCTGTTGGCCATCGCACATGAAGACACCTCACCTTAGTGGTTTGATGCTGAAAGAAGAACATTGTTCAGTGTGTATTTGTAATCTGAGCTTGAAGTAAAGTGCCCTTAACTAAAACACTTCAATTAGGACAGTGCTAATTGTAAAATTTGCAGCTACTGGCAGTAAATGAAAGAATCTAGATAAACATAGCATTGTGAGTGTTTTTGAAGGCTAAATATGGATCAAGCAGCAGTTTTTCGCTTAAAAAATAGATTTTTTGAGTGGGTGTAAAGGAACAGCCTGATTTTCAACACATTATGGAGAATAAAGTGTCAGTTGCTGCAATGTGGTCACATTGAGATTCACTGAGTCAAGGATAGTGTGTAGTGTTGCTAATAAAAGTTAGACAAAGCACTGCGAGTTACTTAAGGAAGCACATTTTTACATCAGCTCTACACTGTATGATGATTCATGAGGTAAAGTTTGAACTATAGCTACCCATAGGTTCCTGTGATTGCTACTGTACATCATATTGGATCTGAATAGCTACATCAATATCTCTGATAGTGAGAAGAATGTTCTACAAGACGTCTATCCCAAGTACATATCTTCTAAACAAGTGGCATCACAGCTGGACATTCTGGACATGGTTTAAACATGAAAGAACATATGAAACAACTCTTAATTTTCCAACCAAATGAAATGCAACAGCTGGGAATATAAATCATTATTGTAGGCTACTCTTATGCAAGAACATAGGTTTGAACACTGATTTGCTAGTGTTTTTCCTGGAAGATTTATTTCTAAAGAAGAAAATGAAAACAGCAGTTCATTTAATTCACTTGATTATTCAAGACTATAGGCATTACATGACATGTCGATCCCACATATTATCGAAGAATAGTCCACTCAAAAATGACAATTCTGCAATCATTTATTCATTCTGCGTGGCAAACAAGAAGGCATTTTGTGAAATGTCTGCAGTGTTTTTTATCCATACAATGGAAGTCAATGGTAATCAAAACTGTTCTTCAGTTCATTCATTTTACAGCAAGCAAAACACATTTGAAACAATGACAGAATTTTCATTTTTTGGTCAACTATCTCTTTAAAGCCATTTTTCGTACAATTCCAAAATAAATGAATAAATGTCAAATGACAGTGACAACCTAGCGAATGTTGTACATCCAGGTATTCTCACCACACAGACCTTACATTTCAACAGTTGCAAAATAATTTCTTATTATGTGATTTAGGAAAACAGCTAGTAAGATTTGGCTGATATGTATTTCCCTATTGGATGCATAAGGTCTTATGTTCAACCATTTCTCTCACATTGACAAAGTTTGGTTTAGAATCTGTATGTTCAAAAAGACTCACTTGTATCTAACAGTGAATTTCTCATTTTTCTATGATAGGAATCGAAGAAAATCCTTTGTTATTTGTGTTTTTTGTCATTGTTGTACATTTACATGTGTGTGCTGGAACAAGTCTCTTGCGTAATATCTCTGCTCAGTTACATGAGGCTCTCAGTTATGTGAAAGTGAGGAGGAAGTGTTGTTTCCACGTCGATAGAACATATCTGATTCTGAGTTTGTGTGTGTGTGTGTGTGTGTGTGTGATATAGAATGTATGAGTCAGAGCTCATCAATAATTTACAATCACACATTAAAACATGTTTGATTCTACTGGAAGAGAGGCAATGCTTTCCTCAAGCTACACTCTTCTCTTGAGCCACACCGATCTTTCTCTAAGTGGCCGTGCCCCCTCCATCCTTCTCTCTTTTCTTTTCTTCACTCCCTCGCTCCAGCTCCCCGTGTCTCATCTCTCTTACAGTGGCTATATTTGTTCACACGTTCTGTACATCTATCTCCTGTGTCATCCCTGTTGTATGGCTTTCAGATGCCACTTTCGTTTTTATATCCTCTCTTATTTCATTTCTTTTCTTCTCATCCTCAATTTCCTGTTCTTTGCACTTTGAGCCACGTTCTTCTGTTGTTCAGTTTTTTTTTTCTCCCAGTCCCTTGTTATCATGGTTTGTACAAAAACATTAAGCAGCACATCTGATTTCAACACTGATAAGAAGTGGACCAAATCAGCATATTAAAATGATTTCTGAAGGATCGTGTGACAATGGAGTAATGATGCTGAAATTTCTGTTAAATATGAATAATATTCCACAATTTTATTGTTTACTTTGTTTTCGATCAAATAAATGTAGCCTTGGTAAGCATAATAAGTTTAAGTATTCTAGAAGCATGCAGTATTTCATATTAAAGTCTGGCAGTAAAGGCCCTTTCACATGGCTCACATCAGTTTGCCCAGTGAGTTGAACTCTAGGAGCTATTACCTCCAGCAGCACACTGCGTGCCAGTCAAGCGCTCTTAATGCATCACTCAGAGTACAAACAATTTAAAGTGTGTGACCTTTTAAAGTACAGCCAGTGATTACTGGAGAATCCACATGATGAATGCAATTACAGGTCTGATGTATGTGATGTTTGCACATGCTTTATAAAACTTTATAAGGAGTCCTCAGTTTCATTTTATTCAGTTATATATATACCTTCATATTACCAACAACAATCCAATTCATGTAAATGTAAATTCATGTGAATCAATTTTCTGTGAATACTTTTTCTCATTCTGCAGTGGCATTAAATCAATTCCTATACCCCGCTTCTATTCTAAGCTTCAGCTTAAATACAAGATTTCACTGTTTACTGTGTATGCACTCCTGCTTTCATGGTACATGCAGTAACAGCCTCATAGAATTGGCTTTTCGTAACTCTATCTGCAATGCTTTTCATGTGGTGGTCAAAAGGGCACATGATGCTCGCATTGAAGCCTTGATGTGAGTCATATGAAAAGCTGATGTATGAAATGGAAAACCTGCATACCATTTTCTGAATACAGCACAGTATACAATGTAGTGCATTGTATATTATATATATATATATGTTTGTGTGTGTGTGTGTGTGTGTGTGTGCAGTATTCTGCAAACATGGAGAATTTGAAAATAAATCCTTGGGAAAGAATTTTTTTTCAGTTTGATCAAGTAAATAGTGAATACTCAGCTGAAATGGAGAGAGTAGTATGTTAGACACTGTAAAAAAAATGTTTTGCAAGAAATAGTATTTCAATCTTTCTACTTTTTTATTTATTTTTGTGCTATTTTGCATTTAATTTAATTGGTTACTTGCCATTAATTTGTAAATAATTGTAAAATTTACTAGCAATTTCTGAGTGAATTATTATTATTTTTTTCAGTGTGTGCTATTCCAAACAAAGAGCTTACTATATTTAAACTGTATCCCAGAATCCAATGTGCTTACTAGACCTTGAGGAATGGATCTGACTTTTTGTGTCTCATCAATTTATCAGACTCCCCCAAAAGAAGACATTTTTACATTTAACTGGATTTAAAATGAAAAATGTTACTGATATTAACATGCAACTTGGTAAGGTCATGTGAATAATATAGTGAAATGCCTACTATATTTCACTTAAACTAGGACAGACTAGCTGCTGTCATCTGAACCAACTATGAGAATTTTGGTATGTGCGGATGTGATCAGACAAAGCGAGATATGAGATCATTATTGTAATGCTCTGTATTAAATTAGAGATGAGTTGAAAATGCTCACCATCATCCCCGGATCCAGAGCCAGCATCTGCAAAGCAGAAAACAGATGGTCAGAAACACAAGTGTCATGTCCATTCAAATGGATTTAGTTCTTTTTTTGAACCGATTCTAGATGCAGCTTACAAACAAGAAGACTATGTATTTGATAATTAGATTGCACACTCATAGACACAAAAGATGTTTGTCTACAGCACTGTGGCAAAATCATTCATTCACACATCTAAAAACCCTTATGGTGAAGCAAGTCACTGCTTCTGCAGATTATTTGCATTAAATTGAAAATTCTGTCATCATCTACCAAGCCTCACATTGTGTCGAACTTGCATGATTTATTTTTCTTGTGGAACACAAAATGAGTCTTATCAAAATTTCAAACGCTTAGTGATTACTGGCTGACAGGTTAATTAGAATGGGATTTGAACACTGGCCCTCTTTGCTCACTAAAAACAAAACAAAACTGTAGTTTAAAAAATGCTGTAGTTTAGTTGAGTGATGATCAAATGAAGAGGTGCAAATTAATGCTAAAGGGATACTCTCTTCACAAATCAACTTTATGTAAATCTGTCACTTCATTGGTCAGATGGTCACATCCTGTAACTGGACAGTTCTTGGCCAGAAGAATCTTCAGATTTTTGCCTAGAATGTGGGCTATGTCATACGGATGTGCATGCTTAGATTAGAAATACATGATCATATCTAATACCATTCTCCTATCTTTATGGCTTTTCGCAGCATCTGTGTCTTGCACAGAAGCAGAGGAGAACAACAGAAGCAATATCACAGATGCCATGCAAAATTAAAGTCTGCATGGCACGTGCAATTCTCTCTTAGCCTTATTTATATAAGGCATTAACAGACACTAAAGCACACCTGAGGCTTCTAATTGCAGAACATTTCTAGGACCTAAACTGAGCTTTTATGAGCCCAGTGGATTAAATCTGTAGAACTGAGGACTAGTGGGCGAGAGAAAAACAACTATAGAGGGAAATGTGTACATTAGAGAGGAAAGGGAGGGTGGAAAATAGCTTGGCTGTCACCTCACTTCCCATTTTTAACACTTATAAATCTGCCCTCCGGCTGCATCTGTACCTCTCAAAATATAAATAATGGAGTTCTCGTGGATTCATCTGAGGTGAAAACAAAAAGTAGCCCCAGATAACTCCACTTTCTCTCTCTCAAGTTCAAGGGCACTGCCGCTATGACTAGACTGTACCGTGCTCTCTCGCTCTCAGTCTTTCTCGCCATCCGCTCCTGGGCTCGACGGCAGCTTTGGGAAAATCTGACATTCATCAATTTGTTATGATGGAGAGGAGCAGCTTATAGCTCTGTGCCCTCCCATCAATCACCCCACCAATTATTCCCCGCCCAGAACAAATATAAATCTTCGTTTGAGATGGCCACAGGAAGGCAAGGCCTTAATGTGTTATTCCTTTAATTCCAAACTGTGCCTCTCCTGCGTCTGTGCAGAAGTACTTTTCTTAATAAGCCTTTTTGTCTTGTTTTTTAGTAAAAGTATCTCAACCCCACTAAGTAAAGGATAATGTACAGTCTCACAAAATAATTAATTTAAACAATATAAATTATTCTACTAATAAAATGTGTTCTAGAGATGGCAAACAAATAAAATGAATCAAAATAAAATAGTTTTTAATTAAATTAATGGAATCACACCATAAAGAGCATAGGAAAAATCAACATACATGAATGGAGAAACTACAGCCAATATATATACATGTCAGGTTGATCTGATGAAGTTCAAACTGAACATCAGAATGGGGGAAAATGTGATTTAAGTGACTTTAAATATGTTCACACTGCAGGAAGATTATTTTTTTTTTTTTGCTCATATATGTGACTCAGTTATTCAGGTATGTGACTTGTTTTTATTTCATGACATTGCACAAACCACATGGAATCAGTCCGAATATCCTGCCCCTCACTCAAGAGGAGTGTGAAAATAGATTTTATTTATGAAATGTAATGGTTTATTTAAAAAATCCAGTTGCCAAATGCATAGGTTTTCTAGTATTAAAATGATGCTATATAGCAACAATTTAAGACAGTCCACTTCACAAAGTCACATTTCAATTGTTACATCCAACACACAAACTAATAATGCATCACTACTGAGTAAGTTAAAGGTATGATGAAATAATTTGTAATGTTTTAATGTTTTGTTTTATTCACTACTGCCATCTGTATTTGCTAAGTACCTTTCAGTAGGTTCATTTACTTAGAACACATTTTTCATTCCCCTGTGGTACTTTTCCATTGTATTTCAAAGTAAATGCGCTACGGATGTCTTTGAATATGTGTTTGCATGCCGCTACTTCATGCTGTCTTGTCATCGTTCTTTAGTGCAAGCGGGTCAGTTCAGGAATATCATTTGTTCATACTGGAATCTGATATTGGCCACATTTAAAAAGGACAATGTGAACAGCCATTTAAAAAATCTGATCTGAGAAAAAAAGAGCACTAATGTTTGCAGTGTGAACATAGCCTATATATGTTATATGGTTGGTGCCAGAGTGGCTGGTCTGAATATTTCTCAATAACTCACTGATCTACTGGGATTTTCACACACAACCATCTCTAAGGTTACAGAGAATGGTCCCAAAAGAGGAAATATACAGTGAGAGCTAGTGTTATGGGCACAAATGCCAAGTTGATGCCAGAGTTTAGAGGAGAATGGCGAGACTGGTTCAAACTGATGGAAAAGCAACAGTAACTCCGAGCTATCCAGAACAGCATCTCTGAACGCATAAGTCGATCTCTGAAGCAGATGAGCTCCAGCGGCAGAAGACCACACTGGGGGCCAGTCCTGTCGGCCAAGAACAGGAAACGGAGTCCACGGTTCTCTTAACCTGATTTCTTGGATTTCAATTAATGCAAATCTCGTTGATGTGCAATCTACCAGAATAAATGATTTAATATGAGCCAATCAAGCATGGCAGAATATTTTCATACTGAAACTGTAGTATACAGCATGTGTTGCATGGAACTTATTGAGGCAATGAAATGTTGAAAATAAGTACTAATTACTATCTGAGAAGGATAAGAAAATGGAAAGACATGATGTTTAATGTTCAGTTATATAGGTATTTGTTGGGACTGATTGACCATTGTGGTGAAAGTAAAAAAAAAAAAAAAAAAGCCAACACTTTTTTTTATCTAGCTAGTACAATGTTGTAATTCAGTGATGTGACGTAAATTATGAACCTGAATAAATCAATCCTGTCAGGGAAGCATATAAAATCACTTTGAGACTATTTTGCCTAATTGGGTTACATAAAAATAACTTCATTGCATGATGTTGCAGTTATGTGAACAAATTACGTTTGTGTCGATTCACGAGGAACCAATACACACATGATTAAATCATGTCAATGAATTTCAAAAACAAGACAAAATACAAGAACAGATTCAAGCAAGCTATTGTGCAATCTCCTCTTCTTCAACCTTTCGCACTTTCTCATGTCCTCTTTCCCAAACTTCATGTGTCCCCTGCTGGGTCACAGGCAACACAAATAGTCTAAGCTATGCAGATGAGGCTGAGGTCGTTCATATTCATGAGGCTGTGGCTTTAATGAGGGACTCAATTACAGGTTCACATTACTCTGAACCTGTCACACTTCTGCTGTCTGAAATAGAAGAGAGAGACAGAGGCTGCATGTATTCAGCATCTCATTTCTTCATCTTCAATCCGTGTTTTCGTTCTCCAGATCATTTCTTGTTCCCTTTGCTGATCAGCCCAATCCCCGCTGCAGTCATGATCTTCCATAATTAGCCAAATTATTAGTCTGGGTCGGTCCTTCTGGTATTACATCAGACTGTCTCTCTCTCTCTGCCCGTCTCTCTCTCTTTCTCAAACTGCTCTGTGGGGAGCGTCTAGATGTTCTGATGGATTATCCTAATGATGACTTTTCCGATTCCATCTTCCTGCAGCGTTGCCCCTTCCCCAGCACACACACACACACATATACACAGAGGGTCTGATTTATAACTACATCCCCCTATCTTTCTCTTCTTTACAAGCAATGGGTGATCAATTTGAGAGCACTGTGACCTGTGTTTATTCTGTCTCCAAACACACACTCAGATTTGTGTACCCCCATATAGCACACACAATGATTTGTGGTCTGTGAGGAAATGTAGCCCACTTTACTTGACACTGATTACTGCCTTTGCCTCTGAACAACCCCACATCCCTGCATCACACACAGACAAACACAGATGGCTGTGTTCTACCATGATGGGGAATCTACGTTTTACATTGTACTGTTTTTGCTAGATATGCTTGTATTAACGAACATAAAAGCTACTTTCCTTGAAAACTAGTTTGTTGTAAACACATCTAATGTCCCCCATTTAAAATGGGAATTGTGGCCTGTTCGAAATCGCTTCAGTTCAGTGTTGAAAATAGCCATTTTTAATTGTAGCATTTAAATGTGTCCAACATTCTGCGTTATTTTCCCGCATTATGAATATTTAATGTTCTTTGAAATTGCGAGACACAATACAGTGTGTCTCAAGACTCTACAACATGGCAGGAAAGTAAATGATATTACCTTATAATCTCAATTGTTATATAATTGTAGTTTTGAGCCATTTAACCACATCACCCAGGATATTGCAAAAAAAATAATAATAATATTTCTTCAATTTATGGGAAATACATGTTTAAAAGTATGGGGTTAGAAATATATATATATATATATATATATATATATATATATATATATATATATATATATATATATATATATATATATATATATATATTGTATTTCAAATGAGTCTCAAGCTCACAAAGGCTGAATTTATTTGGTCCAAAATACAGTATAAACAGTAATATTGGCAAAAATATATTTACATTTATTTATAGAAGCATTTCTTATTATTAGCAGTGTTGAAAACTTAATGTACTGCTTAATATAAATGTAAAAAAAAATTGGAAAGTGTGATTCTGTTTTCAGGATTATTATTTGTATTTATTATGAATAGAAAGTTTTAAAACAATGCATTTATTTGAAACCTTTTTTATTGTATAAATGTCTTTTCTGCCATCGGTTTAATGTATTCTTGCTGAATAAATGTAATAATTTATTTTACTGACCAAAAATCTACTTAAATGGTTTAAACTACCATTTAAATGATTCTTATCTTTGTGGACACACACACACAAACACACACTAAGCTAATTTCTTTTGATATTAAAAAGTATATATATTTTCTATACAACCTACAACTTCCTCATTTAATAAAATATGTCAAAAGTGGGCTAATCTAGAGACAGAGGACAAAAAGAGGACATAGAAACTGGACCAAAATACTTTGTGTGTGTGTGCGTTTGTGTGTCCTCACAGGAAGTCACCTCTAATGTGTAGAAGTGTGTCTTTGTCCATTTGTGTGAGAAAAACAGAAAGAGGTGGAACAAAGCAGAGATGGGACCAAGTCACACATGTGCAAGTCTCAAGTAAGTCTCAAGTCTTAACCTTCAAGTCTCAAGTAAGTCCCAGGTATTTTTTTCTTGGGCAAGTCAAGTCAAGTCAAGTCACAAGCTATGTCAAGTCAAGTCCAAGTCAAGTCACCTTAATATTGTTATTTTACCTGCAGAATCTGATCTTAATAAAGTTAAAAGACAAGATATAAGTAACTGTCAGTAAATTAAAATAATTTAAATGTAAATACTCATGTTCAGTAAAATACATCATGGAATCAAACAAAATTGTAAGTTCCTAAAATTATTTATTTTTCACTTCTGCCAACAGTGTTTGAAATGTTTTACATTTTCAACATTGAGTCCATAAAACTAAACATCCAACAGACTCCTCTCTGAACACCTCTCTCTCTCTCTCTCTCAAACACAGTTTACATACAACATTAAACTGTTACATTTCTCCTCTCTCTCTCTCTCTCTCTCTCTCTCTCTCACACACTCTCTCTCTCTCAGAGTATATAATATAAATATGACGTATTTTCAGTTGTTTCATACTTTTTTGTTATGTACAGTACAGACCAAAAGTTTGGACACACCTTCTCATTCAAAGAGTTTTCTTTATTTTCATGACTATGAAAATTGAAGATTCACACTGAAGGCATCAAAACTATGAATTAACACATGTGGAATTATATATGGAATTATATACATAACAAACAAGTGTGAAACAACCGAAAATATGTAATATTCTTGGTTCTTCAAAGTAGCCACTTTTTGTTTTGATTACTGCTTTGCACACTCTTGGCATTCTCTTGATGAGCTTCAAGAGGTAGTCTCCTGAAATGGTCTTCCAACAGTCTTGAAGGAGTTCCCCGAGAGATGCTTAGCACTTGTTGGCCCTTCTGCCTTCTGTCTGCGGTCCAGCTCACCCCTAAACCATCTCCATTGGGTTCAGGTCCGGTGACTGTGGAGGCCAGGTCATCTGGTGCAGCACCCCATCACTCTCCTTCTTGGTCAAATAGCCCTTGATGCCTTCAGTGTGACTCTACAATAGTCAATAGTCATGAAAATAAAGAAAACTCTTTGAATGAGACGGTGTGTCCAAACTTTTGGTCTGTACTGTACATAACCAAAAAGTATGAAACAACTGAAAATACGTCATATTTATATTCTGTACTGTATATATATATATATATATATATATATATATATATATATATATATATATATATATATATATATATATATATATATATATATATATATATATATATATATATATATATATATATATATATATATATATATATATATGTATGTATGTAATATGCACTTGTCTTGACTGGGTAATCGCGGCAGCTACATTTGTTTTTCTGATCAATTGTTTTGCTCTATGAGAAAGACAAGGTAACAAAATATTCGGGGCTTATGCACCCTTAGCCCAACCCTAGCGCCGCCCCTGGAATGCGTTTTTTTTACGGCCTGCTAGCGGATCATTAGGGGCTGTTCACATCACGTATTTTGCGCGCGCAAGTTCGTTATTTCCAATGTAGGCGCGCGGTATGCGCGCTTATAATGGAAGCAACGCGCTCAACATCTAAACTTTTCAGAATGCCGCAAGCGCACCGCAGGTCATGTGACAATAACTAACCAATCAGCTTCATCCTTTCTCGTATCAACGTTGAAAGCTCAGCTAAGATGAAGGAACAGCTGTTCATAGCTGTATATGGATTGCCATTTTAAAATGAATTTAGTAGCAGAGCTACTGCGAGCGATTTTTAGTGCTGCAAATCCATTTATCCTTTGCTGAAATTTCCGCGTTTTCATTGAGAGAGAGCGTGTCATGGATGCTTAGCAACGACAGACGCCCCAGGAGCACTTCTGCCCGAGCGCTTTGGAAAGACGGAGAAAGCGGCGCGACTAGCGTTTTCCACGCGTTTTTAGTCGCGAACTATTGAAGACAAAAGCGATGACCCTGGTTACCTCTCAGGCTGACATGTTGATGTGCTGGGATATCTGATTTAAGTGGGCGTGGTGTGTGTAAGGTAGAGAGGGCATGACTGATGATAGTGTCCTGATCCAGTCACGACGCTCTTCTCAGCCTGCGCTCCAGCTGAGTAATCAACTTTATTTAAAAAAATAATTTATATATTTTATATTCAAACTTAAAACATGATGTAATTAACACTCAAGTCATTCAAGTCATCGTGTCTCAAGTCAAGTCAAGTCCCGAGTCTTTAACTTCCAAGTCCGAGTCAAGTCTCAAGTCCTAAAAATAGCGACTCGAGTCGACTCGAGTCCAAGTCACCAAGTCACAAGTCCCCATGTCTGGAACAAAGTCATTTGCTATTATAGCTGTACACAATTCTGATCGAAATTCCCCTGAGCTTTTCTGAATAGTCTTCCTAAAGCGTTGTCTCTACACTTCAGATAACTGATCAGATTATGAAGAAAAGGCAAAAGAAAGAGACTGAAATGAGATAGAAAAACAATGGATGGAGGGAAAACAAACAAGAATCGTTTCTGGTATTAAATGTTATTTAAAGATTCAATTTCAGCGAACATTAGAGTATCAGTATCTTCACCGGTGACTGCTGTCAGTGCTGTGCTCTGTTTCTCTTTCTCTATAATATTGTACCAGCAGGTGAGATAGGCTGGAATTGGCTTCCATCACACTGACAGAACGTCAATCAAACTTGCATCTAAACTGTCTCCATAAGCAAAACAAACTGTAACCAGCATAAAATGTCTTTGCCAAAGTAAAACATTTTAAAAACTATAGTTCATGTTTTTCATTAAAGGAACACCCCACTATAACAATAAATAAAATAAAATAGGCTCATTTTCCAAATTCACTAGAGTTAAACAGTTGACTTTTTTCGAATCCATTCAGTCGATCTCTGTGTCTGGCGATAGCACTTTTAGCTTAGCTTAGCATAGATCATTGAATCTGATTAGACCGTCAGCATCTCGCTCAAAAATGACCAAAGATTTTGAATATTTTTCATATTTAAAAACTCGACTCTTCTGTAGTTACATCGTGTACTAAGACTGACGGAAAATGAAAAGTTAAATTTTTCTACTCTGCTCATAAGAGTATAGTTCCTATCCATATTGGCCTAGAAAATTGCAGCTTTTCATTTTCTGCCTATCTTAGTACATGATGTAACTATAGAAGAGTCAATGTACAGACGGCAGATCAGCACGGCGCAAGCTCTGTAACATTGCACTGTTTCGTCCCAATTTCAGTGCATTTGGCTTCCCATATGTACGGCTAAACACCGGCTCCCTTGCTCTTAGTTGTGTTCTATTGCTGTAGATATTAAATGCTTCTGGAGACAGGGCGGGTACATGCAGCTCATTTGCATTTAAAGCGACGCACTCCAAAACAGATCTTTTTTAGTAGTAATAGTTTTTTTGTATTTTGGGCTGAAAGTTCACAGACACATTCTGGGGAACACTCAAGACCAATATAACACATTTCAAAAAGGGGCATAATAGGTGGCCTTTAAATTCTTAAGACTGTTTCACAGCACACACATTGTAACTGCAAAAGCAGGAGAGTCTTGAGCTTTCACAATGTGTTTCTGCTGTATATCACAGAAATATAATTTTCTGTGATCTCGACTGTCACAAACTGTGCTCAGATGTGACGAAATGGCACAATCAAAACCCAAGGAGCTCAATATGATCTCAAACATTTGTCTTTGAAGACCAGTTTATCTAAACAATTCACATTCATATTTACTCTGTTCTGTACATTAAACATTTTGAATGTACAATATAATTATTTAAGCATTAATCTATGAGACAAAGTTGATACTTAAATGAAATACACAGTAATTGACATAGCAATCTCTAAACACTACGTTTTAAGTCACTGATTTTTATTTTTATTTTGTAAGATTATTATATATCCCAGTTTCAGAAGTGTCATTATCTCCATTAACATTCTGAACCAACTGTGTCGTTTTGTATTTCACCCGACACCAGGTGCATTCGTCACTCTCAGAGTCATTAGGCATTAGTGAATGACTGTTACTTTAGCTCATAATCACTCTTATTTCCTCCGCGGTGTGGCCACAAGTCAGCACATTTAGACTGAACCCGGCTGGATGTTTCACTGTGGAATGTTGCACCTCTGAGCGTCGAGAGCATGTGGACATATCACTGCTCCCTGCTAATGGGAGTTTGCAGTTTAATTTATCTTTGAATTTTTTTGCAGCTCATTGGCAAAGTTCTAATGTCTATGTGTGAACATGGAGTGATTCTGATTTTAACCTTTCTTTGACATACACATACAATTTAACATTTCAAATGATGTAGTACAAAAATATATTTTTTGATTTAACTTATTCATATATTAATGAATTTTGTTAAAATTTAGTTTTCAATGGTTTAATAATTAACAAATTGTACCTTATTGTAGTGTTATAAAAATTTCATTAGAAAAATAACCAAAATCTTAATATTTTTATGAATGATCTTAAACCTTAATGTTCTTCAACAATTGTTAACAAATTATACCTTATCCTAGATGTGTTGGGAAAAGTTACTTTTAAGAGTAAAGCATTACAATATGAAGTTACTCTATAAAAAGTAACTAATTGCATTATTTGGTTAATATTTATTTAAATTAATGCATTATATTACTTTTGCATTACTTTTTGCATGTCATGTGTTACGGTCTCCGTAAAAATGTAATCTGATTACGCAATTTGTGTTATCTGTAATGCGTTTCCCCAGCACTGATTGTAGTATTAGCAAATTATTAGAAAATAAAAAACATAACAATAATTTTTGTTGATCAGTGAAGCTATCTAAACCTCTTTAAAACAAGATCAGTTTATTTGAAAATCAACACTACCATAAACAGGATTTCAGAGAGTATATCTCAAATTAAGTTAATTTTTCTTACAATTTATTCTATATTTTCCACATATAGTTTAAAAAGTTAGATTCATGCTTTTCAACGAGAAAAAAAAAAACTATGTTATAAAGCAATTTGATAAAAATACGGTTGTTTAAATATTGTATAGATATAATCTATACTGAAATACGAGACAAACTATTCTGTTTTGTGCAATACTTACCCAGTTTTAAGCAGAGATTTAAGATTGAACTTTGATTAATAAATGCTACTAAATGATTGTTAATTGTTAGTTTATGATGCATTAACAAACAGAACCTTATTGTAAAGTGCTAATGATTTTTATAACCTTAGTTTAACAGGTGCCATTGAGATGTTCAGTGGCACACACACACACACACAGGAAGGACAGTCACCTCTACGACACAGGGACGTACCGACAGGACAGGCTCCCTCTGACGCCACCAGCACCTCTATCTGCAATTTACAGGCATCTTTGCGCAGGAGACAATGGTTCTCATAGCTCTCGCCGTTAGATCCGCACACTGGAGCATAGTCACTGCTGCACTGTAAAAGGAGAAAGAGGCACAGGTGTCACAGATGCATGTTTCTGTAGTAAATGTTTAATGGTCGGATCAGATGAGGACAAACTTTAATTACATCTGCATTTTGAAACACAAGACACCTGTTTGGGTGTACCTGCATGCAAGTAGTGAAGAGTGAAAGAATGGCTGCTATTACACCCGACCATGACCCTTCAGCATACACACACACACAGAAGACCACTGGTGTCATTATGGCCAGCTGTGGTGTGGTGTCTGGAGGAAACAGGTCACCCAGAGGCAAGAACGCAGAAGGTGAAATGGTTTCACTCGTATATCAACCACACAGAAGCAGATAGAGGTTATTTACATCAGCCATTAAACAAAAGGTCATCCATCTATCTGAATACACACACGCACACACAACTGACACACAGCAAACACACTGTAAAATCAGTGGAAACACACACACGCACACCAAACACATAACTGCTGACTAACGGCCTGAGGGAAAAAGAGAGCGAAAGTGAGAAGGACAAAACCGAGACACAGGAGGGAGGGTGACTCTTTGAAAGTTTGAAATCTCAATTGTGATTTATAAATCCCAGGCAGCCAGCCATAAATATCGGAGAAGGTGATTTAATGAATCCGAACACGGTGAATATGTCTGAAACGCCCACTGATATGTATTTTGCAGTGATGCAGGTTGGACTTTTTTTTAAGGCAATGGAAATTCCATTTAAATTCCAGTTTGACTAGTCACTATTAGCAGTAAAAATAAACTTTTATTCCTTTCCACACAAATTATGATTACAGGGCAGATTATTGATTAATTTATACTATGTTATAACCTCAAAACAACTTTACCATAGAGCATTATTTGTAAACTAATACATTTTGAGGTTCTCATAATATAACCCTTCTCCATATGGTATTTTTGAGAAAGTAAACTTGCTCTGTAGTCCACCTGGTACAGCAGTGCACTTGCGAGTACGAGTCCTGTGAAATATGAGTAGCGACAAAAGAGTTCAAAGATTTGTAGAAGTAAACTAATACGGCATGGATCCTTCAGCAAATGTGTTTTTATCTCACGTTTGCTTTTGTTAATACTCTCAGTTAGGCTAATGTAGGGCTGTACGTTATTTCTAAATGCAACAGAGCATTAACCTTTAAGCAACATTCAAAATTGTCTTGATACATTCAGTTAGATTCATGTTTATGTGTTTTGGATAAAACTGAACACAGTTTTTGTGGCACTCATTGCACAATTCACTTGAGGAGGTTTGTCAAATATGCCAGAATCAGTGTACCGTAATATCATTTTGCAGAAATCATTTTTCCAATGAGCCTGAGTTGACAAAGTTCCATCATATTTATAATTTTTTATTTATTTGCTTATTGGTACTGATTCATCAACTGATTCATCAAAAACTACTATAATACAGTAAAAAGCATATTTTGTGTAGCTTTTATTTACCACTACTAATTATTATAAATAATCACTTTCATTTAGGAACTTAAATCTTGTAGTCAAATCCTTTAGTAAATTAAGTGCTTACTAAAAACGGCTTACTCCAAGATGATTTCATATTATTTCAAGTTTATTTTTTTCATAATGTGGTGATGTCATAATGGGCAAATCTTTTGTAAATCTAGTAAAGACAGTCAAACACATTCAGGGCGGTTTGTGTTTGAGGGTGTGTTTGGCCTCTGACTTTTTGACCCCCACAATATACATTTTATTTATAAAAATATACTTGAATTATTGCTGGTGAATTACATGATTTGCAATGCAAAGATCCATACTGTATACCTTAATCTCAGTTGTGTAATTTAATACAGAGTGAGGCAAAGAAAATTAAAACAGAACAAATTAAGAAAATAAATGAGAAAGAGGAAAGATTTGCAGGTGGAGGCAGATACTACGATATCAACAGGTGTGTGTGTGGATGTGTGTGTGGGTATGTAACAAAATTGGTTTAATCACTGCACTTAGCATGAACACATGCACAAACACACACACACACACACACACACACACACACACACACACACACACACACACACAGGCAAGTCAGTGAGGCGAATATATGGATTTTCTAAAAGAAAACACATCATTGCTTTGAAGCTGAGACTCAAACCTTTATTATCTATATTAGCGGAAGAAGAGACAGAGTAAGAGAGAGCTCCAACATGTGATGAGCAGTTGACAGAATGGCGAAATTAATAAAATACTGAGTAGAAAGCTGTAAAGAATTGAAAGGCTGAAATAAGAAACTGGATTCTATAGCCAGTGAAGGATGAATAGAGAGGAAGGAAAGATGATATAACTGCTGTTTCCTCATACATCTTCAACCAGCAGCCACTTTTTGACGAGGATATTAAAACATGTCATTAAGAGAAATTCTTTCTTCCTGTTCTTCCATTTACTGTAACTGCTCTCATCTATCTCTCATATCGTTTTTCCTGCTCTGCAGAACTGCATCCCTCACTGTGTCCTCGCACCCAGAGCGCAGCCAACACCAGGCATCTTTAAATATCCAGTCTCACAGCTGTATGTAACCTATAAATTACTGTATAAAGATCCAGAACTCTAGTAATTACTAAAGGCACAAAGTAGTAGCACTTTACAATAAGTGTTCATTTGTTCATATTAGGTAACGTGAACCAGAAATTAACATTTAGAATACATCATATTTATACTTATCTAATGTACTCTGAACCAACACGAACAAACAGTGAACAATTGTAAGCTTCTTATTAGTCATATTAGTTAATACATTAATAATGTTAAAAGAATTAGCTAAGTTAAATGAGAGAAAATCTAGTTACACTATAAACATTTTAGTTGATTTGTATTTATTTATTAAATGTGAAATAATTCAAATTTTTAGTTTTGGAGAGTAATTGTTAAATTGAATGTAAAATCATATGTGTGTGTGTGTGTGTGTGTGTGTGAGAGAGAGAGAGAGATAATGAATGTGTGTATGTGTGTGTGTGTGTGTGTGTGTGTGTGTATGTATGATAATAAAAAGTGAATTGTAATAGTTTACATCATAATTCAGATTTTAGATTAACATTTTTTTCTTGTAATTCAACCTCTAAATATGCTATACAGTATGTGTATGTTAGTAAAGGCTATTATGTAGTGTCTTGAATGATTTAAAAATGAAAGAGACTTTATCTCATTAGATTTTTTTTATAAGTCAAGTGAGATCCAACTCATTAGATTCAATTTTATGAATGCAAATCAGATTATAAGATTATTTATAACTAATAAATGATAAAGCTTGGTATCAGTGTCAAAACAGCTTGACATGATGTAACACTTAAACACAAAAGACTCAACAGTAATACATTATGACTGAATGAGCAACATTAAATAGATGATATATTCCCACTTGCACAACTGCACATCAATTCTAGACATTCTAGAATTCTATATGGCGTGTCTGTAATTGAAATTTGTAAATAAAGTTGCATGTACAAAACACAATAGTACTGCACAGTTATGACAGACTAAATAAGGATTTAATATACAGCATAAATTAAATAAAAATCATAAAGCAAAAACACGTGATGTTATTTTGTTGTTGTGTTAAAAATCTTTGTTTCAATCAATGAATTTGAATGTATGCACCTGATTTCGTATCATATGGTTTAAGGTGTAAATATATATATATATATATATATATATATATATATATATATATATATATATATATATATATATATATATATATATACATACTAATATATGACTAAACAACTGGCATACAGGATGTTCACTCATCTGTGTCAACTTAAATAACATTAAATAAAGTGCAGTTTCTTTGATTACCTAAAGGGGACACTGTATCTCCTAAATAAAAAAAGCACAAAACATTTCCTGTACCATGAAAATGTTAACGTATGAAAACCGATTCTGATATACTGTAAGTCTCATACATTAGAGATGCGTACAAGAAGATCTCCATATACCTCCAGAGAAATTGCTGCACACAAACTGAATGATGCTGTCAAACACACACACACACACACACACACATGATTTATGGGGACATTTCATGTATGCAATGGTTTTTATTCTGTACAAACTGTATTTTCTATCTCCTAAACCTACCACTCACACAAAACTTTCTCCAAAAACCATCATTCTGCATGATTTATAAGCTGTTTTTCTCACTGGGTACCAAAAATGTCCCCATAAGGTCAGAATTTACTGGTATTGCTATCTATGTGGGGACATTTGGTCCCCATTAAGTAGGAAATACACACATATACCTGTCAAATCACATTTGAGACTATATAGTGAGATGTGTTGGGGGAAAAATAATAAGGTAATGCATGAATTAATCAGAACTCCCAGACACCGCTAAAAAGGGGGGATGAAAAAGGAGAGAAAGTGAGAGTGGAGGGAAAAGGGGCTGGGCAGAAGTCGGTTAGCATGTTGCTGTGTGTGTGTGTGTGGAGGTTATGTTACTGTGTTAGTGGCTCCTAATGGAAGCTATCGCTAGCATTATTGAGCTAAAGCACTCAGTCCTTCATATCGCTTCATTAGGACACTGCCAAGGTGATGGCCTCCGTCTGTTGTTTTGTGTGTGTGTGTGTGTAAGAGTACGCTTGAAGTACAGAGAGAGGAGAGGGGAAGAGAATATCAAACACTAAAACTTTCCAGCCATTCATGTGTGAAAATGTGTGTTGCTGTAGTTTGTCCTGTGGCAGTCAGGCCCCAAGTGACCATAAATACAAGCAGGTGATGGAAGGGTCAGCGTGTCTCAGCATCACTGATGCTCACACTTATACACACACACACACACACACACAATAAATACTCCTTTTCTTTCGCTGATCTAAAAATATTTCTTTGTTATATAAATTGCATTTCTCTGAATAGTAAAATGATCATTCAAAATTATCATTTAATACATTCTTATAATTGTATGACCATTTTATATATTTACATTACATATTTTCCTTTATATTATTTATACTCTTTAAATTGTTTTAAAATGCTATTTATACTGTTATACTATTTATGGTATTATTTTATTTTATGCTTTCCGTGTAAAAGTTTCAAATATTTATTCCTATTTTCCTCTTTATTTTTGAATTGTTGATTTTTTTTAAATCTATTTATTTATCCTATTAAAGACTTTAATGCAATGCATTTTACATTGGTGAAATGACTAACAACAGCCCTTATGTTTTTCCATATTCTTTTTATATTTATAATAAAAAAAATTAAAAAAATTCTAATGTATGTGCCCTTGAATGTTTTATGTCGGTTGCATTTGAAAAGCGTAACTGTGCTTTGCTGAATATTATAGTAAATACAAATTTGCCCCAGCATCCTTCAGCAACCTACTTACATTTTAATATTTAAATCTTATTGTTAGTTAACCTAATATTTAGAAATGTTAGGGTGTTAACAACCTCCTTACATTTCCGTATTAAATTCTTATTGTAAGTTCTTCTAAGATCTTTAAATATTACTTTCTATTGTGTTAAGCTCTCCATATTTGGAGAGGACACTTTTTTTTACCCAATAGGCATTGTTGATGTGTTAATGTGGCTGATCACATGCTATTAAGGTGTTCATCTAAATCGGGGTTCCTAATTTCTGGTCCTGGAGAGCCACTTTTCCATAATGTTAAGTACTGATTGTGCTCCAACACACCTGGCTTTTTTAACAAACCCAAAGACTTGATTATTTTATTTTGAGTTGGAACTAACTTTGCAGGAAAGGTGGCTCTCCATGATCAGAAATTAAGAACCGAGAACCATGATGATGAAGGTAATGTTAAATGAGTTTTCTAGTACATTTTTATTCCAAAATATCCCCTTTCAGAAAATATGTAAAAACACTTGTTCTTCATCAACAATGCATTTAACAGGAATTTGGACATCATAATTTTCAGTTGAACCAGTTAATTTTCATTTCTGCCATTACTGATTTGAGCTTTTGTGCATGAATTCTATTCTTGTACTGGTTCCTGTCTCAGATCCATTATTCCATGACAGTTACATGCACAGATGTGTAATTTAAAGTGTGTCAGTGTATGTTTTCCAGAGTGTTTCATTTCTAAATTGGAACATGACAGACTCAAAGCCATGCCAGACCAGATATTATATAGTGCTCTGGCACTTGCACATAGCCATTTGATCACACCCTGCAAGACAGATGGCTGGAGTGCAAGGATAAATTAAAGAGAGAAAAAGCATTTTGCTTGACTTTTAAGCAGATGGAAACACACTGACATCCACTATACACAGGACATAGGTAGGTATTTCAAATTCACATAAACACTACTGGTCAAAAGTCTGTGACTTTTTTTTTTTTTTTAAAGAAATCAATACTTTTATTCACCAGGGATGCATTAAATGAACCAAAGATTACTTTAAATTTTTTTTATTTCGTATAAATGCTGTATGGTTACTTGTAATGCTACTATGACCTAAACCTACACGTGTCAGATTGATTTTTAAGCATCTCACGCCATGTGAGTGTTCTTTTTATAAGGTGCCATGTCACATTGATTAATAGTTCAGTAATTTGTTTTAAACTCTCCCTATCACCCTCCAATATCTCACTCCCAAACATATACTAGATAAATGTGCAAGTGTTTTTTACGCTTTGCCCAGTCAAGTCACTGAAACAATTGTAGTTCCATTTGGTGTTCCTAGCAGTCCAGAAAGAGACTGACCGCCTTCCATTTCGGTCCTTCGCTCTCTCTCTCTCTCTCTCTCTCTCTCTCTCTCTCTCTCTCTGAGTATGAGGGTTGAATCAATAGCGTGTCAGTAAGTGAACTTGTGCGAATCACATCCATTCATCTCTCTCTTACACACACTTCTCCCAATCCACTCTCTGTTCGGGAGTCTGGAGGGAGGGCAGCGCAGCAGCGCCCAACCGCAGGAGTAGGGCATCCCCACACACGCCCCGGTACCGTCTCTCGCTGCGCATGATACTTAACCAATAACCCTCCCCACCACAGCTAGAGGCACTCACATGGCCCCAGACTAGCGTTAGTGCCGCTCAATTGTATTAAGGGCAGAAATGAAAGCAGCGTGACCCTTCTTAAGTGCACAAGGCATCTTTGTGCCGAGCGAGGCTGGGCGATCGAGCAGATGCATCAAAGGAAATCCCCCCCCGCATGCTGCGTGAGCAGACAGATAATGCTATTTACCTGAGTGATGCAGCTTGGCCTGCAACAAGACACAGATGCATGATGTCTGAGCGAAGCCGAGCACTCTGACCGAGCGAGATAATGTGTGTGTGTTTTCTGTGAGAAGGCATGTGGAGGTGTATTTTAATTTGTGACAGTATGTTTACTCCATGTTTGGTAATGCCTTTAACAAGGTCACACATTCAACATGTGGTGCTAATACAGCGTGCAAATGTGTGTGGAGCACTGATTCCTACCTTAAAATCACAGATGCACGTCACCGTGTCCCCGATTCGCAGACACTCGCCATCAAACTTGCACGTGTTGGTGTCACACAGGAAAAGATCAGTGTCCTGCTCCTCAAACCCTGTCAAGAAACAAACACAGATATAGGTTATAGATTACAAACAGATATCGCACAACACATGCTACGTACATACTAAAAGTAGTTCTGTTTAATTAATATCGAAATAATGATAAAATGACTGTTATAATTGCTTCTTTCTCATATAATTGCTTCTTTTGAAAATTGGCCATCAAAGGAATAAATCACACACATATATATATATATATATATATATATATATATATATATATATATATATATATATATATATATATATATATATATATATATATATATAATAAATACAATATATATACATTACAAAGATAATTAAAATATTTTCATAAATATAAAATATAAATGTGATATCTATAAATCTAGATATATACTATATGTGTGTGTGTTTGTGTATTATATGTTCATGTATAATGTGTAATTTTATACTGAAAAACAGTTATCATTAATTTTATTAATTAGCATTTCACATGTTTGATTTGTTCTTTTTAAAAACTCATTTTACAGACAAATTTAGGCTTGGTTATAAATTGACCATACCAGTGAAATCGGATCACAGGATCTTGTTTAGCGGCCAAGTTTGCGTGTAATGTCTCAAAACTGGAACTGAATGTTTTATAATTGGTTCATATCAGTTCAACATCTCCAGTCTTTTCCCCAAGTGCACCAGCGGTCAGATGAAGCACTGTAGTTCATTAAAACTGAATAAACACATCATTGGTGTGAAACAACCTCGCAGAATTACTTCCCCGGGACAAAAGGACTTTTGGTTCCAAGCTGGATAGAGGATATTCAAGCTAAATCATATCATGACTGCAGTTGCAAACAACAGATACTCTGTTATAAAAGCTGCTTTGATAAAATAGACCGTGTCCCTGGTTTGAGGTCATAACAGCCCAGCGTATGAAGCTTACAGCCCTCTGTATAGAATGTGGGCAGGATGTCTCTTAATGGACTGAGGTTTTTTTCTTGTCTGTCAACATAAATGGAGAGTTTATGTAGACTTACAGATATACACCAAATAACCTGTTTACAATATTGCTGAATCGTCTTCCAAGGGAAATCTCTCACACTTATGAATAAAAGTAAGACCCAGACGGGTATACTATTAGCATGATAAGGAATGAGACACGTTCCAAAACCCTTAATTGTGTGAAACCTCTCACAAATACACCTCCATATCTGTCTATTACGCACAATGCCTTAAGCCAAAACTGAACTCAAAGGCTTCTCCCAGTAAACACAGAGACATACAGGATGATCCAGGATGAATATTTTATAAGCTCCACCATCTGCAAGTCAAAGAACAGGATGGGGCGAGCTATAACGTTACAACATGGAATCACACTGACCCTTATGAAAAAAGTGCACTTAAGTTTATTTAAAATCCTTAAACTTCATTTTTTAAAATGGATATTTCACGTAATATATTTTATATGAATTAAAAAGTTACATGAGAATACTCTAAAGGAATACAAGTTTTTACATATAGTAAAGCTTCATTTAAATGTGAGTGACAAGAAATAATTGATTGCATTAAAATAAATAAAAATTTCTATTAAGCGCGTCGCCTATTTTAGGTTATGCTCTGATGAAAATATGTAAACATTTTACATTAAGTGGTATACTGTTCTTTACTATAATGGCTTATAGTAAACTATAATACTATAATTACTAATGGCTGTCTTCATTATTTTCTTTCATTTTGACAGCAATCCACAAGGGGCCCATAAAGCTTCAGTAATTTTTAACAAATTACTTTTACTTGAACACTACAAAAGTGGGTTGAAAAAGCACTCAGAAGTTGAAACTTCTACACATAAGATACACTGTAACACTATTTAAATAGTCTTTAAATGCAACGAAGCTGCAATACATACTGACACAACAACTGCAGTCTTGGTGAACACAAGAGACTTTTTTCTTTAAAATTGTGGTGTTGTATGAATAAAGTATGAACTTGTAATAAAGTATGATTGTGTGATTTGTATAACATGTTTTAAGTCTAATACACAACACAAATAAAAAAGTTAAAATGTCTTATTTTTTCTCATATTTGCTGAGAAAATCATGCTATGCTCAAAACTTTCCAAAGACACAGTGAAGAACTATTTATACAATTGTCTCGCTGGTTGTGCAGAATTATTGGAAAGATTTTGAGATCCGGAAGAACAAAAGATTAAGATGCTGATAAATACAAGAAATTCATGTAGACAAACTGACCTGCCCCCAAATTAACGACAAGAGGAAAGAGAGAAAATAAGATACAGAGGGAAGAGAGTGTGCGCAGAGCACAGATGGGCGGTATGATTTCTCTCGCTGAGATGAGACATGCATAAAATTTAAATATTGCCGGATCAGTTGTGTCTGGCTGTGCAGCCCATCATCCTCAGCGATGGTGCAGACTACTTAGCCGAGACAAACGAGTGGGTATGTGTGCGTGTCTGTGTGTTAGAGAGAGGGAGAGATGAGGGAGGTGGCACAGAGTGATACAGCGGTGCTGAAACAAGACACGCAGCCAAAGTCTCAGGATAAGTAAGTCTGTGAGGAATGATAATGAACCAGAGACAAGCAGGCTGAGTGGAAGAAGAAGACTACACACACACACACACACACACACACACACACACACACCATATGACACTGCAAACGCAAACACAATAGAGAATTTCTGAGTCCGAGTTGTGTCACTCCAGCACTGGGGTCACTTCCATTTCCATTCATTCCATTCAGAGGATTCAGTGCTTCACATGACAATTCAGCTCTCAGATTTTGTACTTTTAAGCACAATCACCAAATTGACTATAGAGAAATGTATTGAGAACATAATGTTTCATGATTTCGGTTCTTTAATGATTACTTAATGATTCTTAGTCATTTTGAGATACATATATAGTAGTTTTGAGTTTTAATCTTTTTTTTTTTAATTCTAAAAATGCAGAAAGTTTTGTATAAGAGGTAAATTTAGGGTAAAGAGGATAGAAAATACACAATATAACACCCCATTATGTCCTCATAAAACATGGAAATATGTGTCTATTTGTGTGTGTGTGTGTGTGTGTGTGTGTGTGTGTGTGTGTGTGTGCATGTTTTTGTGACATATCAGGACACAACTTTGTATAATGACATGGGTATGACACAGGTATTACAAGGAGAGAGTGACTTATGAGGACATAACCCATGTCCCCATATTTCAAAACGCTTATAAACCATACAGAATTCAAACATATTTTTTTGAGAAAGTAAAAATGCACAAAGTTTCCTGTGAGGGTCAGGGTTAGATGTAGGGTTGGTGAAGGGTGATAGAATATACAGTTTGTACAGTATAAAAACCATTATGCCTATGGGTTGTTCCCACTTTTCACAAAAACAAACATTTGTCTGTGTGTACTGTGTGTGTGTGTGTGTGTGTGTGGTATACCCATGCCCACATATGAATAAATTATATGTTATGCATACATAATTTGAATAATCCTGCATAATCAGTAAGATAAACATTTCATTTTAATAGTATTTTTGTTGTAGTTTTGAGCATAGCATGATTTCCTCAAGAGCAGAATTCAGTAAATATGAGAATAGCTTAAAACATACAAAATATTTGAAACTTATTTGTTACGCAAATCACACAGTGTTAGCAGGCTCAAAACAAGCTCACTTTTTATTAATGTTTTAGATTTGTATTATGTTTTGTAAGGTTATATAGAGAGAGTTTGCAAACAGAAAAAGAATAGAAAAAGAAACAAGCTTTAGCTGTCAATATACAGTTTGTAGGTCAATGTTCGCAAGCAGAAGAACATCTTTGTCCATTAGTGTACGTTGCATCTCTTATTTCGAATCGAATATGACTGAAAGTAATGGCTTGAGGTTCAGCGAGTGAGTCAGATGTTAATTTGGTAACCACTCCGACTATTTCAGTGTGTAAGTGAGACCTTTTACAGTTTGTGTGTGACTCATTTGTGAGTCATTTTGATTAACTAACTTTCATTTTACACTGTAGCCTGGTTGTCTTTTTGTCTTAATTCAACCTTCAAGCCCACTTTTACTGTGGTGCTCCAGTTCAACAGTGCAGCTTAACTAGCAACATTCTGTGAAGCTTTCTTCTTTGCTTAGCTCCTTTTTTTCAAAGAAACAAATAGTGTTGGCAGCTAAGCTTGCAACATTGTTTGGATGGGTTAACCAACATTGAACATCACACAGGAAGTGGCATAGGAAATAGTGACAACAAACCTGAATGTATACCAATGATGACACCAGAGATATCTGAACATTTGCTGACAAACAACATATCACAAGAAATCTGTGCTTGCATATGTTGTGTTAATGAACTCGGGGCAAAGTTTCTTTGAACTAAAACATCTGCTAAATGAATATGCAAATGGTTTGAGTATCATTAACCCGCAGGGTGCAAAAGCTACTGAGCATCTGCAATAGTATTACCTAAAGCTCACAATAATGTGAGTTACTGCTACCAGGCTGCTGCAGTATGAACAGAAATATTATATTGCTCTGTATAATGTGCAATATTTTATAGATGTGGGGTAACGAAGGCATTCAAAAATATTTATTTTCTATATGAGAATAGATGTGAAATCCCATGCATCTTTTCTTTTAAGAGAACTTTAGAAGGAAACCGCTGGGTAACTACAGCTGAAAAATAGAAAATTCTTTATAAAATGTTTTTATTATTTCTCATATTTGCATGCTAATCAAGGACTGGGGTCATGAATAATTCAATCTGCCCAATGAATCAGGTTCCAAAGGACCTCAAAGCAATTCCGTTGGCTGAAACAACCTTTATTGGTTACTCTGTTCAGTGCCTGATTAGAAATCTAACAAAACTTCTTTAGGGAGTTGTCTGAACTATTTTATTATAACCATTAATTCATTTATCCAGTGAAAGAACAGACTTCTCTTTTAATAATTCTTGATTCAACTCAACTTTTACTCAATTAAATGTGGGGTATGTATTTTTTTAAAAACGCTTTAGAAAACTGAGTCGGGCTGAGTACCAAGACAAACTTATAGCCAGTCAGCAGTAAGGGGTGTCTACATATGATGGGGGAGAAGACGAGCCGAGCGACGACAGAAAGATAAAGATGGCGGATAAAAACAAAAGACAAAAATGTCTGCGAAACAAAAGAATGCTCAAGGTTGCTTTGTTTCTTCTCGATAAGTGAGTAACATTGGTTTTGCTTCGTTTCACATAACTAAAATATGATTTTTTTTTTGCTTGAATATACTTGTGTGTCATGTTCGATTGTTTGTTCATCTACAATCATATTGTCGTTCGCTTCAGCTATAATAAATACACGTTCATTTCCACAATCTATAAGCCTGGAGCGTCTAAACCTCCTCCACTGTCTGTTTCAAGCATCAGCTACAGAAGTGTGTCCGAAAAGTAAGATAATAGAGGTGAGAACCTTTTGGGGTAGGGACGTGTTATGAAATATCAACATTGTCTCCCAGAAATCACTTACCCCACCTTTAACTGAAGCAGTAAATGCCACACAGTGGCAATATTACATTAATTCAGCCATAGATGTTTGAACTAGAAACTGATTCTAAAGAAGAGGAGGTGCAAAATCATACATTGTCGTTTGCAAGAGGTTTCAGAACATCTTTACAACATCTAACACATAATTGACATCATTACGCACTGGCTTGATTACACTTACAAACAGCTAATAATGTGTTGCTAATGTTACACTAACCATTTTTCTATTTAGGTGAATCCGCAGGCTTTTATGTGAGCCAATACCCAATGATAATCAAAGAATAATGTCCGCAAATAAGTACAAATAGTTACTGTATTAAACAGATTTTCACGTACAGTAACATCTCGTTATTTCAGAAGTGATTTTTGAGCTGTGGGTCAGTCACAGATGATTGTTGATTCTAGCCATGCTGGTAACAAATGCATGTAAGTGAGCACCACCCTGTCTCTCGTAACAGATGGTCCAGTAAGAATAGCCCGACCATTAGTGTAGTATTTATACTCTCCTCATTAATCTACCATTGAGCTCTTTGGTTTTCATTTTCCAAAACAGACAAGCAGGAACAGAACCCATGTTAAATGAAGGACGCAGCTATGTCTTTTTTGGAGGTACCCTTGGAGTACTGTGTTAATAAGGACTGAACGTCGCACCTTCTGGCATACCTGTGGAGTATCGACCCAAAGCCCCTGGGAGTTGAGCTTGGTTTCACCACCATATGGCTGCATATGACAGCTGGCCATAAGTACTGATCGAATGAACAGTGTTTCCTGTCTGTCTCATGTAGCCAGACAAATCACATTCGCTCAAGATTTTATCTGGAGAAACACGTCACATTGTGAGTTTGGATGGCAGAGAGCATTCACTGACAAAAATACACACATAAATTAATATCTGAAATGTTTCAAGGGCAAAACTTCTTTCTCAGAGTGCAGAAGATTATATTACATGTGCTAAATTACCAAATGAAGAAGCCCACGTGAATTCCACACATTCCAAAGCGGAGCGATCTTTTTGCCACATTGAAAATGGAGAGAAAACATTGCCTGAGAGGCTGACCTTAAAGACGTGATGAGTTTTTCAACTGGAAGGTATTTCCCCTTTTATTCATCTGGTTACGCTCACTTATGCTTTAGAAAAACCTCTGTTTTTATTAAGAAACAAATCTTGTCCAGATCCAAACCTGACCTTCCTGATATTATCAGTTCCAAATTTAATTTGTGCCCACAGAACATCACAGAAAGCTCTGCAAAACTGGCATATCTGTCGTTTTCAAACTTCTACACATCCCTAGCCTGATGATTTTCATTCCAAATCAGTGCAGAAGTCTGCAAATTTTGGGCCTATATGTCAGTATGTGAATTTACTAGTTCTTTAAAAGTACAATCTTTGTCAGACCAGTGTAATAATTCATATTTCTAAAATGCCATTTTGATTAAGCTCTGTGTGCAATGTCCTTAAACATCATACTTTCAGGGTGCTTTCACACTTGGTTCACTTGCCTGGTCCGAACCCGAGTTCGGTTGCTCCCCCCTCCCCCTGGACTGTGTTCATATTATAATATTTGAGTCCGAACCGCGGTTCGCTTGCGTCATCAAAGCAGCAGCTGTTTACCCCGTTACTTGATAACGACAGCGCAGGAGAAGGCGGCAAATGCATAACATAACTCTCTGCACTTTTATGTATTACATTTCTGAACTGTTCGTTTTGTTTATAAAGCTTTGCTACATTAGGGCACTTGCGTCTGTCTTACGAATGTACTGAAAATGCATTAAGGAAAGTTGAAGGCGAACATAAATGAGATGTAACGTTACAGCTCTCTGCTTGCAGCGCGTCAGTCACACTCATCATGAAAGTGAGTGAAACACACACACAAACACACATTTTCATCAACTAATTTGTCATTAAAAGCATCAAAATTTGAGATTGCGTGAAGCGTAGAGTTCACATGAAGCGTACCCCAGACCACTGTTTTTAAGCGGACTCAGATACGGTTTGCGGGTGAGCATCCGAGTACGGAAGACAGCATTCACATCATCCAAACGAACTCGAACATTAATCGAACCCGGGTGCACACCAAAAGTGCTAGTGTGAAAGCAACCTCAGTGTGTTACTGTTACCTCACAAAGTCTAGCTGATTTTCATAAATATCAGCATTTCGATAACATGCACTCATTGAGACATGACTGCAACGAACCTTAAAAGAAATCTATCTTTTACTACAAAATCTGTTCAAGGCTTATTCATTTTCTTTCTAACTGTTTTGCCAGAGGTTTCGCCAAACAGCCTTTTTACTATGCAAAGTGTGAGCCATTGAGAATAATGCTATACAAGGTAAGTGATTTGACAGTTCACTGCATTTTAAAGCTATGCCAAACATCAAATCTCACTGAGATGCATCAACAAGCTTTACACAAAAAACACAAAAATACTCTCAGTGAAGCTGTGAATCTTCTCCAATGTAGATCCGGCCCAAGTTTGTGAATGGGTGTGCATATTCATTTTGAACTGTGGTAGGTTATTGTATATGCATCAAACATACCACAATAACAGTCACTTGATTGTTTCAGATCTGTTTGTAATTTATTATCTTTCCATTCAAAGATCATCCGAGTTTCGAAACGCACCAATGCATCTGTGTTTGTTCATTGCTTGTTGTGCGCAATGGATCATTGTTCAAACACTGAATTTGATGTTTGTTTTCAGTGCAGCTGGCCACTCCAACCCCATCCAAATTTGTGAGCTGTGTTCTCAATCTTTTGCACCCCTAGGATACACCACATAACTGTTTGGCACATATGCGTCAAACAATTTAGTAATTATCGGAAGAACATAAAATTGTGGCTTTGGGCCCAAATAGATTAAGGTTAAAAGGAAAGTAATCCCACAAACTTATCTGAAAATATCTACTTTTACAGAAGATAGTTCATGGTTAGCATTATAATTTTGATTAGTTACTTAGAAATGGTGCAAGATCTCAAATTTATTTGACATCATAACGATACCAAAAACGGATTATTTACATGTTTAGATTTCGATTCCCTGTTAATGTCTGAGTTTCTACATCTGCATGTTGTTGAGGTGTGTGGGCATGTTACCGCTGTCTGTTTTCAATGTGTAGGAATTGTAGAACAGAGGAAATAACAATGTTCAGAATGAAAAACAGAAACATCTGCCATCATGCATATTTAAACATGGTGCTCTTCCTAACCACTCAGCTTTATGAGTGTGCACTCTGGAGGGACGTCTCCAATTACTGTCCTTTATTTCTCCTGCTCACCTCCAGGTACACAACTCACACTCGACCATTCAATACCAACTCGCTCTTTCTCCCTGAATGAGCCAAGCGGCATTATTATTTTATCACAAACACTCTTGCGTTAGCCATTCAATTAGCCGGGCAACATCTTCCTGGTGGCATACATTAGTCATGCCTCCTCTGAGCCAACTAATGATGGCAGAACTGAGATAAACAGAGGAGAGAAGTCTCTTTCCTCTTCATTTTTCTTGACTGAGTAGTGGCATCCTTCCTGTGCTCTACTGGATTAAATCTCAATAATGGCATTAAAGGTGGGATAAAACAAAGAGCCGAACGGAAAACCCCAAGAAACCCAAAATAGGGCACCACAACTTCCTCATTAGCCCAGGAGCTCAGACAAGCTCTCCCAGAAGACTTTCCCCTCTCACAGTCTTTCTATTTCTCCCTCTCTCTCTCTCTCTCTCTCTCACACACACACACCCAACAATCAAAATAGGCTCTAGTATACAGAGTGTCTAAGGAATGAGAAATAAAGCGCTGAGGTGCAGGATTAAACTAATCCCTATGGTCTTTCACAGTCTGAAGGAGAGAGAAATTTGCAGATGAAAGGTAAAAAAAATCAGGTGCTGTACCCCTGCATTGAAGTTACATAGACCTGCAAAAAAATTATATTGTTTTATATTTATGTGTTGTTTTATAGTACAAATATGTAATCATATTCAAATCAAGATACATTCACATGAGAGGAAAAATTTTGTAAGATAATGTGGGTTATTTTAAGTGAGATCACTGTTTAAAATGACACCGTATTATAAATTAATTATTTTAAAAATAATTTTCCAAATAATTGTATACATATCTCAACAGTTCCCCAGCGATGTGAATAACTATATATAATATTTGCGTTTCAATTGGGTTTCCAATTTTCCAAGTTTCCTAAATATTAATTTTAGAATGTTTTAGAATTTGGTTGGACCCCGGTAAACTCCGCAAGTTTATGAAAAAACTTACGACTATCTTATACAGCATTTTTGAGAATAAACTGCAAACCTCTTTTGAGTCACAGGCCCACATTTCCGAAATTGACTTGTTTATTCCCACTCTGGCAACATTTATAATGTCTTGCTTTAAATATAAACCTCACTAGATTTGGATAGATTTATGCTATAGCTATCTAAACATCTTTCTCGACCAAATGTTTCTTGTTTGACATAAAAGTCTTTAGGCCTTTTACTGAAAAATACGAAAAAATATGGTTTAAGAGAAATGATTAGCAGCATACCACGGTGCGAGAGTAAAGTAAGCTTTTTAAACATTCAAACAATTGCTTTATTCGCTCTTCGAAGCTCTCAATAGTTCACCAGCATTGTGTGACAAGCCTAAACTAGCATGCATGACTGTGTAAGTCTGCCAAAGAGAAAAGAAGCTTACAACAGAAAGATCTGATAGATCTGTATTGGAATATAGTCAAGCCAGCCAACTGGCACCTTGTCTATCTGACAGCTTATTTTATCAAGCTCTGCTTTCAACACGTGTGACAGCACTGTGGTGGGGTTACGCGATGGGAAGGAATTGATACGACGGAGCCGGGACTGACATACACAGAATGTGAGTGTGGGAGAGAAGAACATGTCAACATCAAATTTACAGGTCTGCTGTTCTCTAATTTCTTTTTATTTGATTATATTTCTTCCTGACCTGTTTAGATAGAAAGTAAACTGTTTTATGAAGGAGATCCAACACCGAATCATCTCACATAGGCCACTGTAGGTCTGTGCAACAGATAGATTTCTTGTAGACCGTTGCCCCCCTACAGCTATTTAAAGAGAAACATAATTGCACAGCGGGGCCCTTTGTTCCCAAAGTATCTCTGACAAGCGCTCCCTTTCAGTGCCACATTTACTCCACTGATATAGTGTAAAGCAGCACCAGATGTACTTGTTTGGGGCCAGATGATTGCCCTCACAGATTTCACATGCACAAATGCCTACTGGTAAGACCTAGGGGTTGAAAATCCTTACAAATCATTAACTCAAAGCATGAGCACTGAAAATCTGAGCTACCTCTTAGAACGACCAATCCACACTAAAAATTGCACCTGTAGCTAGTCACTAGGACAGCACTCTTTAACTCTTAAAAAAATTCATAATAGTAGATTAAGGTATTAATATTTATCATAAAAAAAATCTTACCAGGCCCAAACCATTGAAAGGTATATGGTAATTTTATTACTGAAGCAATCATAAACTATACACACTCACTGCAGATATTACAGACGTGCCTCTTCTATTGTTAAAGAATTCATATTAGCAGTTTAAGGTTTTAATATGCACTCTCAATGAGGACTATTAATACAGTGTTCATCATGTAGGGTTAAAACTGGAACAAAAACGTACTGACCTTGTGACAAGCCTCAAAGATAATATTTGTTTTTCCTGACAGTACACAGTAAACTGATAAGATGTGCTTCCAATGTTGTAATTTAAATAATAATGATGATAAAAAGATAGATATTTTAGCTGAATATGTGTTCTAATGTCTTTTAATTTAAATACAATTATCAAAAAAAAAAAAAAATTCGAGAAACCCTCTATGTAGGCCTATCTATTAGGCTGCTGCAGTCTGTAATAATACTAATAAATGTGTACTGTAAGTACACACTTTTTGTGCTAATTATTATTATTATTATTATTATTATTATTAATCACTTACAGTTCAGAGTGAGTTCAGTGTTGATTCGGTACCTGCTCTGAAGAATTCAGTGAGTAGCTACCTATCTTGACCGAGACATTAACCCCAGGTAGCTCAAGTCTAATAAGTGTGAGTTAAGTTACTCTGAATAAAAGACTCAGTTCATTGAATGATTAGCAACCCGATTCAAAACAGACAAACTTGCTATAATAGTAAGCGCGCAAGAGCGCACGGGCGTTGGAGTGAGCAGCGTGTTCAGGTCTCTTACCGGAGCAGTTCCACCCGGTGGGTGTTTGACAGTCGCTCAGCGACGATGGGAACGCGCAAAGTTCCTTCACTGGTAATATACATAAAAAGCAATATGTTGTAATTAAAACGACATGTGTCCGATTCTCCTGCCGCGGTCTCCGTGTCTGTCGCAGCACAGCGCAGAAAGCCATCTCAGTCCACCGGGAATGACACTTGGACATGAACCGAGGTCTCTGATCCCACGGCGAGCGCAGGCGACACAGATCTCAGCCGCGGAGCAGTGATACACATCTTCCGGGCAATGCTGCGATGATCCCCATGTATCTATGTGCTCTGATACCGACGCGGTTGGACTGTCTTGACAAGTGGAAGTGTCCGGTTGCAGTGATGAAACTCAAAGCTGAGATAAAAAGATATAACATCCAAGCATGGACCTGGAAAAGCTGTCCGGATCCACTAGTTGATCACTCCTTTCTGAAGGGGAAAAAATGCTGAAGCTCTCTCTCTCTCTCTCTCTGTCTCTCTCTCTCTCTCTCTCTCTCTCTCTCTGTCTCTCTCTTCCTATATGAAGTCTGTCTGACAGTGTCTTGTTCGGTTGGTGTCTGGCTCTGACTGTGAGGATGAGGACGATGATGGTGATGATGAAGGTGAGAGGTGGGCACACGCTTCGGCGGCGCGGATTGGCTGTAGAGGGTGTAGCGGGTACCAAACCGTGTAATACAGCATCATCAAGAGTGCAAGAGACTTCCTTTACCTCCGGCGGTAAAGGAAATAGCCTACATTGTTTGCTTTGGCTATTCAAGTCATTAGCTCTGACAAAATAATACAGTTCAATTTTACTTGAGGACAAATGTTTCTGTTGACTTTTACTCTACTTAATGCTTAATACTTAATCCAGACGTATTCGTTACTTTTGAGACTGAATCACAAATGCAATCTGCTCGCGGATGTCCGTTTCGCGAATGAATCGTTTGAATGAATCATTTGAGTCGACTCTTTTACATTTACCTGCCACGCGGGCTCGTAAAGCGGTCTGAAGAACTCGTTTTGTGAATCGCGAATCTGAATCAAATCAAAAGAGAAACACTCTGGAACACGCAATGGGTTGAATGGACTATTCGTGTAAACTTTAATCTTTAAAAAAATATAAACTAATTTGATCAATTTTTGGCCTGATCAGTTGAAGCGTTCTGAAAAACTGTTTGATTTGTTCATGTGACGGAAATCTACCGCAGAACTGTTCATATTTATGTTAAATGCACATTAGTAGTGATATTTAACGTGTTCAAGGCAATACAAATGACATTTGAGCCATATGTTTAATATAAGAATCTTGGGAGTCTTACATGTCTGCAAAACTCGTTTAACCTGTAGTGGAGCAGGTGTAAAATGAGAAAACAACATATATACAATTTTTTTTATTAATGCAAAGATAAAATAGTCCATAAAATATAAACACATTTAAAATAGTGTCAAAATAAAACAATATTTTGTGCATGCTTGCCCAAATTTTTTTTTTCGGAGATGCTAGAATGTTCTGGGTACTTGCCAGTGTGTTGCTACGCAGTTGCGGTGTGCTAAGAGGTTTTTAACTAATTTATTCTGTTTCTAGGGTGTTCTGGGTTATCCCGCAGGGGTAAGCAATAATAATAGTGATAACTGCCTTAGCAAGCACCACTAATTAGAAAACCAGCAGTTGCAATGCATACTGGGAAAACATGCATCATCCTGTATGTCACTTATATTGCATGCAAGGTGTTATTGTTGGAAACCCAACCAATAATGCATTGTTTAGAGCACAGGGACACAAAATATTTGTCTGTGTGTGTGTGTGTGTGTGTGTGTGTGTGTGTTATAATTACTATTTCAGGCGTTTAACCATAATTGTTTTTGTTTGCTTTATTATTTTGTTTGCGTCAGAGAGTTACGATCAACATTCATTAACTTATACAGCACTACCAAACTCTTGATCATCGAAGCCAGTGCCGTTTCCAGTCTCCGGCATATGTACTTTTCTTCCTCCACTCTTGCGTGTCCTGTCAAACTTCTAAATTAATTGTCACACATGAGCTTGCATACTTCTCTGTGTTTCATTCCACGAGCGAGTGCTGAATGAAGCAACATGTCATTCATAATTATCTGCCCATTAGCTTGAGAACAGAATAAGCAAAGCACACACTGTTCATAGCTCTCCTCTCCTGTCACACCCAGTTGGTGTTTGTTCTCAGGATATGGATGCAGGGCTCCATCAAACCTTTAAAGTCAATCAAATTCAATATCCATTGATTCACTTCAGTGCCGCTCTGCTCTGCATTCCATGTTTTCTCTAGATTCTGCTTTAGTTTTGTTTTTAACAACCCTGACAGACATAGGCTAATACTTTTGGCTACTTTCAGAAAGGTATTCCAATCATTATAAAGAGCTATATGCTTGACCAGATTCTTAAACTTTTGTCAGCTTGCTCACCACTTACCTTACCTACCACAGTAAATGACCAACTTCCTGAAACCTACAGATTTCTCTATAAACATATTGGGTACTGTATCAGATAACATATCAGGTGTGATTCTCAAACTGTCCTCTTCAGCAGTCTGACACTGCATGAACAAATAAAAAATTAAATCAAGTCCCTTTGCTTTTCCCGCATGTAACCATAGAGACAGTAAAAAAATCTCAAAGAAAATCTCAAACATGGCAACTCCCATAACTCAAATTCTTAAAATAACTGACATAATGATATTTAATAAAACAAAAAAATACAAACAAGTAAATGGCAACAGCCACTCAATGCAAAGTAGTTAAATGATTTAATAACAAAACTTCTACTACTTTTGCTAGATAAGAATATTGAACAAATACTAAAACCAAATACAACGTCTAATCAGCACTTAGGAGGACCCAGAACAACCGTTAGTTGTGTATACCCACGACCGTAGGCTGAGCATTACAAGTCTTCTTTCAATAAATACAGTGACATGGCCACATTTCCCCAAAAAACTGTGAAATAAGTTGATCATAAAAACCATTGGCGATCTGTTACTCCAAAGTGCAAAGAATATTTTGTGTGGCATTGATTAAAAGATAAATTACCTGGTTATATTAAAGACAAAAATATGACACAACCTGATTTCAGAGATCAGAGTACAGCTGGCATTGCTTTATCAGATTACTGCTGCACTTTAATGTTCTATTTGACTTTTTTCTAATTATTTTAACAGCAGTCAATGGGTGGATTTAATCCTTCATTAGCATTAAGCCTCAGACTTATCCTCTTTCTCATTCCCTGTCTCTTTTCCCTTTGTAGACGTTTCCCAGGCTCATAGATCCGACCGGGTCATTGCATGTCCTGTCAGAGCACTCTGTGTTCCCTGCTCTCCATCCAGCTGTGCAGTAATGCACTTCTGAGCTGGTGGGATAGGGCCGAAGCTCTGCTCAATAGCAGCAGGTTTTTTAGGATTGTACGAGGATCTCGGCGAGGAGTGGAATCCGTGGTTCTTTGAGACAGCTCAGAGGTGAAGACAAAGAACGGAAGAGGGTTTGAGCTAATGGTGTGTGTCAGTGTTTGCTCAGACGGGGGAATGTAAGCATACAGACTTCTGTATGATTGGACGCCTGTCGTGAGCGAGAAGGCGTTTTTTAGTTTCTTTTGTTGTGTAACCTGCAGTGTCAACTCACATGTCTGTTACTGTCTAACACCGCCAGTCGCCTACTTCAAGACTGTTTCAGCACAACAATTCCCACACAATTTAATTAACAGACTGAAAACAGGGCTCCCAAGACTGTCTTTGTTACAGCACTAATATAACTGCCAATGGGAGACTGTAGTCCGTTAAAAGATTCTCCTCCACTAATTCTTCAAGAAGGCCATATTCTAATTGTGGCTAAAGAGGCCTTTGTCTTTCACTTCCCTGTGCACACAGAGCTCCGGCGTCCTCATCCCACATTGTCGGCACTCCTATTGTGTTCTAAAGATGAGCTCCTTTAATTGGGCTTTTCTCTAGATCTCTTTTATTTAACTGGAAAGATATTTGCTTTCATTCCTGGAATACTGTACGTTTGGTTGGCTGAACTTGACCTTTAAAGTACTTATTTAGAGCCATGTGGTTAATTGAAAACTTTTGTAATGCTGCTATGAAAGTGACGGCAACACACGCATAAAGAAAACGTCTTTCCGGGGAGTATGCTCGTATTTGGTATGAACGGAAAGATTTGTGTTATCTGGTGAATATAAATTGACTATTTAAAGGGTCGCTTCTGTTGTGCAATGCATTTTGAACTGTAACTTTTACAAAATGAATATGCTAGGCTGCATTTACAGTCACAGGCTGACTGGGATTGACTGCATTTATTGGCTATACTGTACATGTCCACTGTGCAGAAAGAGAGGTGGGAGGGACAAAAACTTTATGCAGATCAGAGGCAGCCAATAGCTTTGGGGCAGTCATGTCTGTTACATGTATACATTTAAATTGGTAGGTAATGCTGGAGTTTCTCCTTCATTTAGTGCTGAAATCACATTGCATATTTGTATATTCTGACACTACACTTAACATGCATTTGGAAAAGTTTGTCAAACAGCACATTACTGTTTAAGATTTTGGGGTCAGTAAGATTTTCTATTTCTTTTTTGAAAGAAAGTAATGCCTTTTATTAATCAAGGGCACATTAAATTGACTGAGTGACAGGAAAGACTTATATTTAAAAAAATATTTCCAATTAAATAAAGCTGTACCTTGAAAAATTCTATTCATTGGAAATCCTGAAAATTATCATGGTTTCCCACAAAATGTTAAGTAGCACAACTGTTGTAAACATTAAAAATAATAAGAAATGTTACATGAACAACACCAATTTAAAGAATGATTTCTGAAGGCTCGTGTGGCATTGAAGAATAAAAAGTTAATTATGATATTATGATTAAAGAAAATGTAAAAGTGTGAGGTTAATATTATCTAATATAATGCACACATGAAAATGTACTACATAGTATAAATGACCCTGCAAGTATAAAACATAATTTGACATATTCATTACATTGCATAGAGATAAATTAATTCTAAAAGAAAACATGTCATAAATACAATTTAGAATCATCATAAATCACAGTAAGCTTTCCCGACAGCTTAATCTGAATATGTTGAATGCACCTTTGCGGTAAAGACTCGGAATGCACTTTACTCTTGTGTTTTAGATTCTATTGCAGTTGTACAGACGGGCCATGCACCTCCAAACCACAAGAGTGCATCTGTGGTTTGTCCCAGCTCTGCCTGCATTCAGGCCAGCAATAAAAGACAAACCGATCCGATGACTCCCTCAAGGTATATCTAACCTGATTCTGCGTGTCTGTGTTCTCATCTGTCAACTTGACCCGACTGTGACTATTGAGTTTTATATAGCTCTCGTATGACTATAAATCTTGACTTCACCATGCCTGTAGACCTCAGGGTTTGTCTTTATCTCTCTACCCCCCTTCCTTTCTCTCTTCAGGACAAAATATGAATGATTTAAGCAAGGAATGGTTCTAGGCAAGGGCAAATCAGACAACAGACTGTGTCTTCAACAGCCCATGTATTCACCTGCTAACCAGCATGTATAGTATGTATGCTTTAAAAGGACATCAAAAGTATTTAACAGACTATTTAAAGGTGCGGTCTGTATTTTTTCAAAAACTCTTTAGAAAACAGTGTCAGGCCGAGTACCAAAACAAACTTGTAGCCAGTCAGCAGTAAGGGGCGTGTCTACTTATAATGGGGATGAGACGAGCCGAGCGACTTATTTTATTTAAGAGAACTTAAATAAAATACATATTAATATTGTTGTCACTCTCCTTATATTATGTCTTAGTAAGATGATGTTCTATGATGAGAGCTTTATTTTTCTTTCCATTTTTTTTTTTTTTTGGTGGAAAAACATGTAATGCAATTTAATATAATGATGAGTGAGAGATATAATATAAACATTCTTTAAAAGCCTGATGTCTCATATTTTAGACTTTCAGTTTAACAGTTCTTTTATTTACTTAATAAAAATCTGTCAACAAAAAGATGTGTACCACCGCCTTTTCAGAATTACACTAAAAGGCCTTTTACTTTGTAATTTGCATATTAAATTTGTACGAGTTGGCTAAATTTGTTGGCCATAACCATTGCTATTTGTTCTCAGTTTCCACCATGTTTTGGACTGGATTGACAAGATACTTGTTAAACTTAAGTGCTGTTGTATATGTCCATGTACTGTCCACAATTTAAGCACGCTCACCCAAATAATTAATTTTTGGAGTGCAGAGTTTTAAATGTACAAGCATGTCCATAATATTCACAAGTGGCCCGATCAGTCTTTTGCAGTTAAAAGCACACAACACAGTCCTTTATATATCAGAGCATTCCACTCTTCATACCAACGTGTAAGGGTTGACGCAGATAAAAAGATGAGAAGTTTTTGAAGGCCATAGTAGATTTCACGGGTACTTGTCAAAGCTGAATGCAAATCCAGATCTCTGATGTTGCTGCATAAAAGCAGGTCAGGCATAAAATGGAGATGCAATAAGAAAAAATAAAAAACCTACAATGGAAGGTGAAAGAATAAGCCACGCATTTATGCTGTGATCATGACTGCTGCTGATTTTGCCTATGAATAAAACAAAGAGAAATAGAACAGAAATGCAGAGGGAGGGGAAGGAACATTATTGAAGTATTCAAAGATGGCTCAGCTTGATACACATCTGAATAAATCAATTCCGGTAAGAAAGGCAGATTAGAGCATGCAGACCCAGAGAAAATAATATCACTGTCATTCATAGACAAAAGCAACTTTTTTCTTTTCTTTTTTTTTTTTTGGGAGCTTATAAATGAGAGGCTCATCTGTCTGAAGAATGGAGTAACAGCAAGTGTGTGAGGGAAGAGGAGGAGGGAGACAGAGTTGTCACTTAGTTTTGTATTAATGTCTTGAATCAGGGAGTAATGTCATGGTTTATCTTCTGTTATGGATGAAAAACATTTGTCATTGCGGTTCATAAAATATAGCTTATATTTATTGAGTGGCTTGAAGAGAATGAGATAAAATAACACTCCGCAATATCCATCACTGCAGTATTAGAGGTAAAAAAGTCAGAAGTTAGTCTAGAAGTTGGAGTCTTGGTTATTTGATTTTTAAGTGGCTTTTCACTGTTAGATCTTTGTGCATGCTGTGTCCGTACAAAGACCTTCCTCTGGAAATATCAGGATGAATTGGAGTGTGTTTGTGTTTTTATTCAAAGAATACTCATGAGTCTTTTAGCTACAGTGTGCAAAAATGAAAGAAAGAAAAAACAAAAAACATTTGGACTAAACAACAAACAAAGAAACCTAAGCCTTGCCCTGACAATTACTGTACAATGACTATACCCAACATTAAAGTTGAACCGTTACTTTATGAAGCGATGAGAAAACTTTTTTTATGCGAAGAAAACAAAAATAACGACTTAATTCAACAATTCGTCTCCTCTGTGTCTCTCCGCATCAACATAGCACCATTTTGGAGAACAACCGCTGAACGAAAGCAGCATATGCTTTTTTGTGTCAGCTGCGACACAACGATACATTTTTTATAAGTATCTGTGCTTTTATTTGAACGAAAACGTAAACGGGAACAACTGCTTTTCGTTCAGCAGTTGTTCTCCAATGTTACGATGTTACAGAGCTCATGGGCTGATCAGTTAAAAAATACTTAATGTACACACACAAATAAGGTTAAAACACAACCTGTCCTCCAACCAGTACGCTCGTATAGGTCGTTTGTCCAAATCCCATAAGAGTGCATATTACTATTGTGCCCCTATCAGCAACAGGACGTTTTCATATTAATGTTTTGTACACACGTGCTCATTAAATGTATAGGCTCTATAAATCATAATTTTGCATGATTTTGCAGGGCTGTCAATCAACCCCAGTGGCCCCGCCCTATGCAATGTGACATCACACTGCATGAGAATCAAAATGGCAGGCCTAGTGAAACTGACTTTGGTTTAAAGGGGATTTAAAAATGAGGAGTCTGTGGATTTTTATCATAGGGTGGTTGTGTTCACACACTGCCAATACACATTTATGTCCAAACACCATGTAGAAGTGGATTTTGCATAATAGGTGCCCTTTAATTTATTATTTGTTATTTATTTATTTTATTGCCTTTTACTTTCTGATGGTTTGACATTATCTGTGCCTCCAGAGAAGAGTGTCTGATCATGTAAAATAAATTGCCTCTCTTGAGGAAGCTTAATATTTTCAAAACAAGCAGAGCTATTATATTTATGAGTGTTTTTTGTGAATTATATTTTTACTTATTTTTTATAATTTATATTTTGGAATATCTGCCTTTAATTTGCAGGAGATTAGAAGCCAACAGAAAACTAAAAAGTGCTTGAGCATGAAGGAAACAGGCCAGATTCAAACGTCCACATTGAATACCAATCATGCCATAGCTCCTACTTCTTATGTGCATTTTTTATGTAAATTTTTTCATAACTAAGTGATGTCTGCTTTTGAAATATAGGAACACACTCTGATTATGTGATAAATGAGTGCTTATCAGTGTGCACAAGCCAAGAAGATCTGTAATACCTGAAGAAGCATTTACAATAAAAGTATAGTTCACCCCAAAATTACAATTTGCTGAAAATACTCACCCTCAGGCCATCTTGCATGTAGATTGTTAGTTTCTTCATTTATTCTTTATTAGAACATATTTGGAGAAGTTTAGCATTATAAGAGTTGCTCACCAAATGATCCTCTGCAGCGAATGGGTACCATCAGAATAAAAGTCCAAACAGCTGATAAACAAACATTACACTAATCCACAAGTAATCCACACAATTTCAATCCATCAATTAATGTCATGTGAAATGAAAAGATGCATGTAAGATATTTTTAACTTCAAACCTTTTCTTCTGATTAAAAGCCCTCTATTATATTGCTTTCTCCAAAAGTTGCATAATCTGCTTTATGCAAAAAAATTTGAGCTTTCAGGAACCATTCAAAAACAAATATGATATGCAATATTAGTTATAGAGGAAAAGGTTTTTAGACAGATAGTGTGGTTAGGACATCTGCCAGCTGGGGTTAACTGGGTCACATTAACCAGCCAGTCTTGATGACTTGGGGCATGTGGTTTGGTACAAATTTATGGGCACTGCAAGCTGTATTTTGGTAGTCAGTGACAGAGTAAAAGCTGTTCTCTATTGTCTTTGACTTGAGAGCATCAGTCCCATGACCGCGTTTTGCACTAGTGTAGACAGATCTGTTCAATTTCAAGTGTGTATGTGAGCATGTGTGTCTTCCTTTCCCTTTCTGAAGGGTCTGAATTGTATTAAGTCAAACTGCTAGTTCTGTGCCCTCAAACATAGTCGTTGTGATAGATGTGGCCAATCATGTGATCTGCTCCAAGGGAGAGGTGTCTGATGGGAGATTTCTCGGGGCTATGGAGTAACCTATTTGTTCCAGTCTGTAAGAGCACTGGGGTCTCGTTCACTTTGAGGAAGTGCTTATAAAGATCCGCTCTGTGTCTTCTGCGTTTGCTAATCTCTATTCTTAGATCTCTGGGGAGTTGAGAGGAAGCTGTTGCATTTGATGTGCAATAATTCTCACATCTCCCAAATTGTGGTATTTCAAGCAAGGCCTTGGTTTGATGACGAGAGGACGGAAAAACAAAGCATTAAATGTCTGAGCGGCCTCTTCAAGGCTTCCTATTGCATTGGTCCCATCTGCTTTGTTTTCTGGATGCAGGGAGTCTAAATAAATCTTTCTCCAACTTTTCTGTCCAGCTGTTTCACTTTTGTTTGAAGTAGATGTCACCTTTTGATAAAGACAGTTCAATTATGCTGAAAGAAATATATAACTAAAAATAGCTTTTTAATTGCTAACTGTATAAGTATAATGAACAGTGAAAAACAGTAACTGCAGTTTAACCTTATACATAACTTGATTTTAAAACGGTCAAATTTAAGATTTTTACAAGTAAAAACTATGAATTACTGCATTATTTACAATGGAAAACTTTTATTTAAATAGTCTTGTTCTTATGTTTTGCTAATTATAAGGTGTATTAGGGTATTTGATTAAATTTTACTTTATATTTTCTGTTTATAGTAAATTGATATGTAATTAACATTACCCATCAATGAAATCTGCATTTGCAAGCTGTAATCTTGTAATACCTAAAACATTGTCAGTGTATTTTTTACAGTGAATTTCTGGCAACCACAAATTACATTTTCTTTTTAATTATTATTATTTATTTTTTTTACAAAAGGGTTATGCAAAGTCTGTTCAAGCCAGGTCAAGTCAAGTTTTTTGTGGGTATTACCTTTGTGTAATAAAAGCTGCATTTGGGTTCTCACTTGCTCACTACCAGTGGAATTTATTACAGAATTTATTAAGTACATGTGCTCAGTACTTAAATGTATAAATACAATGCAACAATTACACATTAAAATAAAGTGTAACCAAAACTTTTTATGCATTTTGGTCATTCATTTACATGACCTTACAGTGCAAGTTTCTGAAAATGATACTATGTAAGCTAAAATAAAGTCACATGCTAATGCACAGACACAGAGAGAGTCAACAATACTTTGGCTCTTGTAATTTTGCTATTAGCGCTTTGAGATATTCCTCCACATTAGAAACCATGGCTAAACTCTAACTTTTCAACCCAGTAGCTACTTCAGGAGTTCACACAAATCACCACAATACCCTTTCAAATATACTCCACAAAAAAGGATTTGAAACTTATGCACAACTCCACTTGCACCAAGCTACTTTATGGAAATTTAATTTGCACCAGTTAACAAGTCATAATCAGTCACCCCGTCTCCTCAGATGGAGAACCCATTCAAAAGGTTTAACAAAAACCTCTCAATAGGTAACATGCTAGCAACAAAGTACTCTTACAGAAAGAGACCAATTCATAAGTCACACACCTGAACTGCTGATAACGTTCAACAGCATAGCATGCAACCATAGTGTAAAATTACTTACCAACTTGAAGAAAGTGGAGATTAAAAAAACGCTCTCTCAATTAAACCAAACAAGTAAATATTTCAAAAGTTCCCACACTAAACATTGGTTCTAAATACCACACCAACAAGCATGGACATATTAGAGAACAACTCCGGTGAACACTGTACACAACAACAACAAAAAAAACTCTCTAATCTTTAAAGGCTCACCAGGCTCGGGGCCACTTTAAAAGCAAAACTTCATGTCACCTGTTAAAAACCAGGCCCTGAACAGTTTACCCCCAACAGAGATTAAATCTCCACCCAGGATACCTTCAAAAATAACAAACTAACAAAACAAACAGTGTTCTATTGGAAGAATTGACTAGCAACCCAGCTGGAGCATTCTACCTAACCAGAGTCTTCTAATAATGCAATAACTGTGAACCTTTTCCACACTCCTCTCTTAAAATAACTTGAAAAACAAGTAATAAAACTCCAAACCAGAATTTGATCCCAGACGATGCCCCAATTTATGTTATGACCTGGCTCAAAGTCCCAACATAAAGAGGACCCTTCCCAAAATTAGTTTCAGTAGAGAAAATATATTTATTTAAAGTTGAACAAATAATGTTTAGGATCCATATATTATAGAATAACGAAAGGAACAAATCAAATAACTGCTGGAAATGGGGTTTGTAGAGTTGTGGCAATAAAAATGGTAACACACAATCTCAAGAACCCACTCTTCAAACAAGAACACAGATCAAAAATGAGAGAGAACAAGCCACAATCCATGAGCCTCTTGTGTCCCGTGTGCAGCCCATGATCAGCACTGGAGTCCCCTCCATTAAGGAGGAGCCTCTGTCCCTACAATCTCACAACAAAAAAACTAAGGAAAAAGAGGAAGGACTGTAACTGTGTTTCTTTAAAAAGTGATAATACTAGTTACTGGGTTACTGAGTAATATACTGCATCTTTAGTACTTTTCACAGATTCTTGTGAATGGGGATTTTTTTGGCAATACCTATCCCATGTAAACTTGCCAATAGGTTGCAGAATGGATTCTCAAAGCAAAACTTCCATCAGATTCACAATACTTCACAAATATATAGTCAGTCAGAACAGTTCAAACTTTGTGTGCTCTCTCTCATAGATGAGGAGATTCTTCTTATGAGAATCTTAATGAGGGTGAGCAAATGATCCCCATTTTCATTTCATAACCTTTTGACATGCAGTGTTTCCCATCAATGTCAGTTTCATCAGGTTTTACAAACAAATACACATATATCCTCAGTTATTAAATGTGACCATTGTCAATTTACAGTGTCACTATTGCCCTCCGCTATCAGACACTTCAGTCGGGGGGATTCACGGAAACTCTATTACTGTGACTTAATTGAGTTCATAATTGCATTAGCTTGCTTCACTTACCAGCTGAGCTCACTGGACGAGGACAAAGTCGCCTTTGGATCTAACTCAACATCATAAGCATTATAGTGACACAATGGCCAAGTGCATTAAATGGATACCTAGTTTGTACTTGCTAGCATAACCTTAATGAAAACTTAAGCTTTAAAAGTGTTTCCACTATTATCTTCTGGTTTGCTACACACATTTGCTAAGTCATTAGCCAATTAAGCCGATTAAGAAATTAATGTTAAACAATTTTCTTTTCTTCTGTGCTTGTAAAATATAGAGTAGAGGTGTGCTGAGGTAATAATATAATACATCTGCGGACTCATTCAAAGGTTTGGGGTCAACATGTTTTTGAAAGAAGGCTCCCACGCTCAACGAGGCTGCATTTATTTGACCAAAATACAGCAATATTGCAAAAAACAAAAACAAAAAAAACACACAACTTAAATAGCCGATTTCTAATTTAATATATTTTAGAATGTAATTTATTCCTTTGAGGCAATACTGAAGTCTCGGCATCTTCGTTCCAGTTGTTATTTAGTGTGAAATGTGATCTGAGTTCAAATCACAACCTATAGTTTTTATTAATATATTAATTTTATAATCATGCAAAATTGCAACCAGTGATCACAAAAGCCAAATTTTGATGATTTCTGCCACAGCATTTTAGACAAGCACCTTATTTATTTATTAGTTTTCTAACTTTTCTTTAAAGATTAAAATTATTTATTTTAAGAAGTTTCATTTAAAGTCAACTTGGCTGAAATTAAGCAGATATCCACTAGTTTGATTAGGCATGATGTTTCTGCCTTCAACCTTTTTGTTACACAAACCAGCGTCGGCATCATTAGCGGTAGCAGGCGATAGCTTCCTGAGGTCTTTCTCGGGCAGAGAGAGCAACATTTCCATTAGCTCTGAATCACAAATGCCAACTTGATGATACTGAGCTCAGAGATGAGATCACCATTAGGGCTACGATCCATTGACGAGTTCCCTGAAAGTGATGCTTGGCGATTGACGAATTAGACGGCTCCTGTCTTTTGTTGTTGATGCTAATGGAACGATAGCGCTGGCCGATGATTGTCAGGTTGATATTGGGAGCTCAATAATACATCTTTATTTAGACCCACGCAGGAGCAAGCAGGATAAGGGGCTTGAGTGAAGAGAAGTGCATTAGCAGGCATTAGCGAGCATGCTAATCATCACTCAAGGGAGGAAAGAGGAGGCCAGGAGAGAATAAAAAGGACTGAAGCAATGCTATCACTCCACTCTCAAACATGAGAGAGCAGGGATGCAGATCATCAGATTCAAGTGTTTATGGACTTTTCATGGAATCAGTATCGAATTCAAAAGAGCCCCATGTTTTCTCATTCATCATAATAACCCTTTTTTAACCAAAACACTATCCAAATACTTTTTTTTTTCATGAATATTTGTGTCAGTCCAATAGTTATTGTGTGTAATCGAATTTCCAACAGTGTCCATTTCAGTGTCAATCAAAGGTTTGGAAGTGTTATGAACCTTACACTTCCATCCAGTCACAAGTGGACAGCAAAAAGTACAGGTGTAAACTGTGTCCTCTCAATCAATCAGCAAATGACTGGCTGCTCTTTTTCTGCTTGCAGTAGTGATATAACAGCCAAAGAAAAAAAAAATTGCGTACAATTTTCACTCAGAAATTGCTAGTAAATTTTACTAACATTTACAAAGAAATGGTGAGTAACACATTGAATTGAAACTGAAATTGTATTTTCTTGTAAACATATTCCAGAAAACTTTTATATATATATATATATATATATATATATCACCTGTACGTTATTTAAAATGACACAATCATCAGAGATGAACCAGTCAAAAGTTGTTTCATTCTTGCATCCCTAGCAAGAATATTTGTTTATATCCTGTGTTTAATGAGAGGACTTGACTGAAAAATTGTCCATCTAAAATGTTTACATGAATGTAGCCTACATTATGACGTGTAGTCCATTTTAGGTAATCCACTGCACTGGTAATCCAGATCTGAAATGCATACTACATCTAGATCATGGTGTTCCAATCCAGTGTTACTGGTCCAGGATCACAAAACATGGGTTTTCCAAAGACGGTTCATTGTGATCAAGATTAAACTTTCTAAACTTGATGTAAACAAACCCTTTGCACAGATATATTGATTTTTATAGTTTTTTTCTTCATTGCTGAGACAGCCACACTTACAGAGACATTCTATACACTATCAAGGCAAGTGGAATTGGATAGTATAAGATTGATTCAAACACATGTGCATTTTTCTGCCACCAAAACAAGATAAAACTGAAAAATAAATAAATAATAATTAATAATAATAAATAATAATAAAGTTAAAGTAAGTATTGATGAGGGCAAACACCTGTGTTTGTCAGCAGCCCAGATGTGAGTGAGGTATAATTGGATTGAGTCATTGTCTTACTAAAACACAGCACTGCTCTGTGCTCTAACAGGCCTGAATCACTGTAATGGTGATGGATCTTCCAGTTGGTCTTATCACATGTATATTCTCTGAACAGATAATATGTATATAATGTGCCTCATCAAAGTCTTTTTTATATTGAATTTCAAGTCTTACAGATCCCATATTTCACTGCTGGTCATATGCTCTTCATATAACCATGTATGTGACAAATAAAAATCTTGAATCTTGAATATATACAAGTGCTGGTCATATAATTAGAATATCATGAAAGTTGATTTATTTCACCAATTCCATTCAAAAAGTGAAATATATTACATTCATTCATTACATACTGATATATTTTAAATGTTTCTTTCTTTTAATTTTGATGTTTATAACTGACAACTAAGGAAAATACCAAATTCAGTATATCAGAAAATTTGAATACTGTGAAAAGGTTCAATATTGAAGACAACTGGTGCCACACTCACTAATCAGCTAATTAACTCAAAACACCTGCAAAGCCTTTAAATGGTCTCTCAGTCTAGTTCTGTAGGCTACACAATCATGAAGACTGCTGACTTGACAGTTAATAATAATAATAATAATAATAATAATAATAATAATAATTCATTACATTTATATAGCGCTTTTCTAGGCACTCAAAGTGCTTTACATAGTCAGAGGGTATCTCCTTATCCACCACCAGTGTGCAGCATCCACCTGGATGATGCAACGGCAGCCATAGTGCGCCAGAACGCCCACCACTCACCAGCTTACTGATGGAGAGGAGACAGAGTGATGAAGCCAATCAGCAGATATGGGAACTGTTAGGAGGTCATGATGGTCAAAGGCCAATGGGTGAATTTAGCCAGGACGCCAAGGTCACACTTCTACTCTTTTTGAAAAACATCCTGGGATTTTTAATGACCACAAAGAGTCAGGAAACTTGGTTTAACGTCTCATCCGAAGGACGGTGCTTGTTGACAGTATAGTATCCCCATCACTACATTGGAGCGCTAGGACCCACACAGACCTCAAGGTGAGCACCCCCTGCTGTCCTCACTAAAAAATGTGGGGAAGGTTCACACAATCCACACTGCTTGAGGTCCAGTGTAAAGTTTCCACAGTCACTACACTAATCAGCTAATTAACTCAAAACACCTGCAAAAGCAGTGATGATTTGCGATGCCATGTCATGTGCTGGTGTTGGTCCACTGTGTTTTCTGAGGTCCAAGGTCAACACAGCCATATAACATGAAGTTTTAGAGCACTTCATGCTTCCTGCTGCTGACCAACTTTATGGAGATGCAGATTTCATTTTCCAACAGGACCTGGCACCTGCACACAGTGTTGTTAATCGGCCAGCAAACTTGCCTGACCTTAACCCCATAGAAAATCTATTGTGACAGTGTTTGGTCTGTGTATCCTTGGGTGTCTACTAGTGGTCTCACTTTCCCATATAGTCTGGGTACTACATTTCCCACTGCAGGTACTACATTTCCCACAAGCCTTTGTCCGATTCATCACTGTTAATTGCACACCTGTCAATTCCCACTTTCTTTGTTTTAACCTGTCCATATATACCCTGTTTGTTTCTATCAGTTTCATGGAGTCCTTGGTTTATGTCACCCTGCTTTTCGTGTTCCTTAGTGTTTGTCATGTTTCTTGTTTTGGACTGCTTTTGTGGATATTGACCTCTTGCCTGACTGGATTACGATTATTTGGATTCTCCTAATAAAACACTGCAATTGGATCTTTCAGTGGTTCCCTGCTGTCAAGCTCCTTGGTGGTGGGGGGGGGGGGGGGTTTACAAGAATGCTACACTGACCCAACTCTTCCTCCCGGTGAGGGTCACTATAAGTGCTGCGCAGATGCTAGTCAATTTCCTCTTTTGAACATAGCAACTTTCCATCACGCTTCTGTCCCAGGAGCTGTTTAGTGAAGCCAAAGGGGTTGGCAATGAACAATGCTCTCTTTCTGGATCTCTCCTTTTGGCACCTTCGGTGCCATTCTGCCCTGCGCAAGGTCATCCTTGTGCTTCCTTGTGCTGCTTCTTAAGGGACTTCAACTCCTGCCGGATTTTGTGGATTTTCGCTGCCCTGTGGTTCATGGAGTCACTGGCCTTGCCAGAACAGGTAGTTCTTGAAACACATCTTCAGATGCACCTGAACACATCATCAGTGATGTTACCTGAGGTCCTCAGGTGTTTCGGGTCTTTCAACATCAGATACCCTCGCCCAGGCGACCCAGCCATGGCTGGTCAGACCATGACTTGTGTTCAGGTAGCACTCGCTTGCCCCCATGTTGCTCCTCTGCAGATCCAGAGCCATCTCAAAGCTTTCTCGGCTGCATCGGTGATGTTCTTAATGGCCCTGCTCCTTGTTGTTCCTGTAATTCCCAGCACAGTAAAGGCTTGGGAAGGGAGCGCCCCACAAATCATCTGCAGCCAACCTCGATAGGCATGCATCTCGCCTTCCAGCCCTGTGCTCGGCAGTCTGTGTCCAGATGTTCATATTTGGTCATCTTTCTTTCGTGGGCTTCTCCCAAGCAGTCCTCCCATGGCACAGTCAGCTCCATGATGATTATGCTCTTGGTGCTCTCTGAGACTAGAATGATATCTGGCCTCATAGTTGTGTTGACAATGTCTTGGGGGAATTTCAGCTGCTTCTCCAAATCCACAGAGAGTTTCCAGTTCTTGGTTGATGCCAGGATCCCTGCTGGTGCCTTACTCCCTGCTTGTGGCTGTTCTCTTGCCCTAACAAATGCGATTGAGCAATTGGTGTTGCTCCCTCGGCCGCCTTTGCTGATCTCTTTGCTGATGGTGTCTGCAATAGATTTCAGCACCTGGTTGTGACGCCAAGTGTACCGACCCTGGTCGAGCGCTGTTGGGCAGGAATTCAGAATGTGCTCCACTGTTCCCCGAGCTGGGCACAATTGGCAAGTTGGTGTGTCTGCTTTTCCCCATGTACAGAGGTTTGCTGGGCTAGGCAGGACGTCGTACACTGCCAGAATCAGGAAGGTTATGCAGTGTGGCTCGCTTTGCCAGAGCTCCGTCCAGGTGACCTTGTGGTCCAGGCCCCATGTTGCCCCATTCCTGCTGCTCTACTCATCCTTCCTTCCTCCACAGCAGCTCTGACCTCTTCCTGTATTTGGCTGCATTTCTCCTTCTCCTTCAATTCTTTATGTCGAGGAGGTGTTGGGAACATCCCCAAGCCTGCTCTGCCTCGGGCCACCACTCCCACAAGCTCTTTGTGCCAAAATACCAGTCCACATTTCATAATGACGCTTCCTCATGTCAAAAAGTCCATCCCTTGTTGTCCTCTCAGTTCAAAATGTTTTGGATGTTTTTTTTTTTGTCTAAACAGTTCTTGATCTGTGCATATTTCTCTTCTGATTCAGACAAAATTATCCTTTTCACTTGAGAAAGCATTATTATGACTAGATTTCTTCAGGTGGAAGCAACAGTTTGAAGTTAAAAGCACCAGTTTTTTTACTTATAAGACTTTATATTGATTGATTGAAGTTGTGTGGATTACTTGTGGATTAATGTGATGTTTTTAAGCTGTTTAGACTCTCATTCTGATGGCACCAATTCAGTACACAGGAACCATTAGTGAGCAAGTTATGAAATGCTTTTCTGATGAAGAAACAAACTCATCTACATCTTTTGAGTGTACTATTCCTTTAAGAACGGTTTATTGAAACAACCTTAAGGAATACAAAATAACTCTCTTCAATAGTATAATTATGAAAAACTTGCTTTCTTTGAATATTGGGAGTCTTTGAATTCTTGGAATATATGGGAATCCAGATAATGTGAGAGAGTACATTCTTTTTATGTCGTTTTCAGCCCCATGGCTAAGATCAAGCCTAGAATCAGTTCTCTTTATGACCAACTTTCAGGTGTGAATTACAGATGAAGCAAACAGCCCCTGGTTGCCAGATTATGAAACAGCACTTCAAAAACTGATGCTTGAGCATATGTAAAACCATCTTCCCGTGAGGCCCCTTGACAGGTATTATGAGTTCCTTGCTTTCCATTTAGGGTTCTTCAAAACACTTGTGTCACATCTGGAGAATATGGAAGCACTCGAGTGGAACACAGGAGTCCTCTTCTTCTTCTGTAGGAAGATAAGGGATGAAAGGAAACAAAACCGATAGGGAGATGGTGTATAAAAGATCTGTGGTGAGCTGTAGACAAGTTACAGCCAGAGACTGCACAGGGCATAAAAAGCAGATCTGTGTAGCAAATTAGCTCAAAAGGGAAAGGTATATAAATAATAAAAATTAATTATGATGAATTAGAATCATTTATATCAGCTGCCATTAGTAACTGTAGCAGAATTAAATTGCCATCAACTAACCTGTTCGTTCAGCGAACATTCCGTGTAAGTTCATATCAACTCTAAGAAAGAATGCTCATAGCCACAGAAAATAACCTTCCAGTATTAATGCATTTGAGCATTTAGCTGGATCAGAATTGTAAAGAGACATTATTCACAAGCAGTGACAGAATCAGAAACTGTAATTAATGCACAAAAGTTTTGTTAACTAAATGCTAACACATAACTAGTTTAAACAAACAAACAAACAAATAAACATACACCTACGTGTACATAACGAGGGGAGCTAAAGTGGATGAATTAAGCCATTAGAGAAACCAGAGAATGCAGTTATTGAAAATGAGTCAGAACCACCTCAGTTAAAAAACCATCAGTGCCGTTTTACAATGGGGTCTACAGCTTATATTAAACCTCTGTTTTGTTAAGGTAAATGTACAATACTTGCATTGCCTATGACTTTGAACGAGTGTCCAGATGAAAGTTATTATGGTTTCAAGGTTTGGACTTGTGATCACGTTCTTCTGGGTTTGAAGAGTGATGAACTCCAACAGTGTTCTGACTCGTGGTGATTGGGAGTTTCTTCCCAAGTTGAAATTTTAAAGAGAAAAGCAGGAAGCTCGAGAGAAATCAACTAAAATCCTTGGTAAATTGAAAGACAAAGCCACACCCTGGCGCAAAACTTAGTGGTCCAGAAGAGTTCTAGCTCAGCATTTCTATCCTCTCAGGATCTAAAAGTACCACAGACTGAGCTGTGTCGAGGCCTGCCAGGTGAAGATGGGAAGCTGATAACAGATGATTGAAGTCTTTTAAGTTCTGTGGAGGTCACACCTCTTGGGGGTCAAAAAGCCAATGGTGACTTGCACTTCAAGAGGGAAAGATGACGATTACTCTGAAGAAGGTAATTGGCAAATTACAGCATATGTAACTGGATTGGATGTTGATGCAAAGCCTACTAAAGATTCTTGGAACACTAATATGTTGCATAGGTATAAACATATAATATACACTCTCAACTAGATCATCAGAAGACAAATACATAGAGACCAAACATAGTATAGGTGAGTTAATATTAACTAGTGATCTATCATAAGCATGCATAAAACAGTATACAATACACAAGACCATACACAAGCAGATATTACTCATACACAAAAACCTTAGGATATGCATGATAGGAAAGTCAGATAAAAATTTGTAAATGAGTTAATGAAAGAAATCATTTCCTTTAGCAGTATGTATCTGTTTTAGAGAGAATTGAGTAGGGAGGAACATTTGCTCTACATACATTTAGGTCGTTAAGTTTATCTGATCTGGCTGAGGAGTCCTGGACTGGAGACCGTTCACAGACACATAAGGGCCTTTCACACCGCAGGAACCTTTTCATAGTACCAGAACTAATTGTGAAACTACCCACTTTTGGACCATTTCATACTGCCGAAACTAGGTGTGATTTTAGTACCCAACTTGCTTTTTCGAGAACCAAATTACCTCCTACTCTGGGGCAGGGTCTAACCAGCACAACTTGTACTACTGTAAACATTGTATCAACTTATTTCGCAAGTAAGATGAACTGTGATAAATTTGTGGACACTGAAGTGCAGGCACTTGTAGCAGATGTAGCACTGCTAGTTGTCATTGTAGATTCCTTCTTTCCGTTCTTTCAATCGCTTTACATATATGTCGACATTCCATGTCCATTATTATGAAACCCGTAAGACACAACAAAAACACAGCTCTGCTCACAGCGTCATCCTCCTGTTGTTAACGTTGTTCTTTGTTAACGTTGTTGAATGCCATGCACAAATGACATCGCTGTGGACCGGCTTACATCATGTTATAGTACACACTGTTGGTGCGAATCCAACCCTTTAAATGGTACTTGGAAATAATTTGTGCAAAATCATCCCAGTATTTTAGTACTGTACATTTAGTTCTGGAACTAAAGTGGTGCGAAAGGCCCTATAGGCACTGAGTCTGGTGTTGGGTGAGGGGTCTGTGATAGTTTGTTAATCTAATGAATAATTGATTTGTTAAATCTAATGAGCAATTGTGTGTCTGATTGGTTCAAATGCTACATTTGTTACTCGATGAATGAATGTGCAATGGAATATACGTGATGATGGGCAGAGATGTTGGAGAGATGGACGAGGAATTGGAGATGTACAGTAATTAACCCAAAATTCTCAGCCTCGCTGCAATTTGAGAACATTATTAAAGAGTGTTCAAATTACAGGTGGGCTAAAAGAGGCTGAGACCCTCTAGTTGCAGCCATACGTAGCTCCCTAGCTATTTCTGAAATCTAAATAATAACTACAATTAAAATAATAGCCTCAGTTAAAATAGCTACTGACAGTGTTTGCCCCGGTGCTAGATATAGTCAGCAGTGCATTATATACCGTGATTTAGTAGAGTTGTTCCGATTCCGATACTAGTATCGGAAATATCTCCGATACCACAACAAATTCTGGCATCGGCATCGGCGAGTACATGAACCCATATACCGATCCGATACCATTTTCTTAAAAAAGACCTAGTTATGACCGCAAGCTTTGCCTAACCGCTGCACGGTTCTTCTTCGCTGCTCAAAATGCATTGAAAACACAGGAAGTTGTGCTGTGTTGCCACAAGCAACCCCTGTTTAGAGCAGCGAAGAAGAAATGAAAACGCGTTAGCAGCCCTTATCTATATATGACTGGATCACTCATCACATTCTAAACTGCCAAAAGACAGTGAAGCCGCTACTATATTATAGATCAGTGGTTAGCAGTATGTCTCTGTAGTACCGGTAGTTACAGACTCTCGAGTATATTCAGTACCGGCAACTGCGTTCAGTCGCTTCCGTGTAAGTCAAAACGCAGGGCTCCAGACAGTAGCCGAATATATACTAGTGTCTGTGAATATTAAACTGCAAAATACTATTTAAATATTACTCCCGCAAAATCTACATCTCTGTGGGTGACTGGCACAGATGCGCGAGAGCTCGCTGTTTTGTAGTCTCTGCTGTGTGTCATGAGGACACGAACGCATAAACCGTCACTTCATGAGAATTTACCGTTTCATTTGAGAATACTGTCATATCATAAACACAGACACTCAAAGATCTTCATGGCAGCCCATTAAAATAAATGTTTGGTTTACATGAGTAAATTGACAATATATAAAGCTACTGTTGTAGCCTACAGTAATAATAATACATCTCTATAATAATAATAATTATGCCTAGATGGTTGCTTGTTTTTTACTTGTTTTTTACTTGTTAGAGATTATCTGATTAATAGATCTTTTTTTATATTCCTAGACTTATTTGTTGCAGTTTTTTTATACAGTTATATTGTAAAACTTAAATACCTTTTTTAGTTTGCGGTGTTAGATTTTTGGCTGCATTTGAAGTTCTTTTTTGCATAAGAAAATAAATAATACTGTCAAATTCATGTTAGATAATAAAAATACTGTAATAAATACAGTAGTTCACCATGTATTTGTTCATGTTTTATTGAGGGATCTGTCTGAAGCACACCATAAAAAAATTCTAGCAATTTACACAGGGCTAGTAGTATATACAGCTGTATATACAGATATACACCCAGGTATCGGATCAGTACTCGGTATCGGCCGATACCCTGAGCCCAGGTATCGGAATCGGTATCGGGAAGAGAAAAAGGGTATCGGAACATCTCTATGATTTAGGCGTGATTTAGTGTTTTATTTTTTTTGTCTGTCAATTGAATCTTTAAGAAAATTGGACTGCTGGCTTTCTAAACATTTATGTTTGCTGCAGATTTTTTATTAAAGGTAAAACAAACAAATATATTGAGTCTAATGGGATTGATTCCCTCCACAGCAACCCAAAGGCCCAATATAGGCTGCTGACTGACATGTAATGAGATTGAATTGAAGGTTATATTAATAAACATCAATCATCACCAGTGATCTGTTTCCACTGACAAAATATGATGAATTATGTTGATAAGATAACACAAGACAATACATGATACCTTGCAAAACTTGAGTGCAGCTAGTATTTATTGTACTTTTATTATAAAAATGAATTTCCACTGTGGTGTTATTGTACAGTACATAATTGTGTTTTGTACAGACTGGGAGGGGGAACTAGTAATTTAGTACCAGTTTAGTAGCTAAAAGCTCTTGAGGAACAGATTAACAGTACTGTAATAAGACAGTAGCAGTAGAACAACTTCATATTTCAAAAATGAAAATATCACTGTGAATAAACATCTTTTTAGAGTCTGCTACTTTGCCATGGCCATCTTTTTTGTTTCTAAGACCTACATTCCTCCAAACCCTGATACCTTCTGAAGCAGTATATAATTCAAGAAATGTTATAAGACAAGGTTTAGAAGAATTTTTTTTTTTTTTTGTTACTGTACATTTTTACCTATTTTGAAAGTCACTGACAACAGGATGGTCTATGTCAGCAGTTTGTCCCTCTGTGTGTGTGTAACATGTGGTAAAGAAGAGATATGAAAGAACTACAAGTTTACATTTTCTGAAGAAAAGAATTTGTGTTTGCCAATACAAAACTTTCTGCCATGATGCCATGGTGCTGTAGGTGGTTTTACATGAATGAATACGTAAGGTGTTCTGAGTGTTTTTTAGCACATTGCTGTGTTGCTATGGTTTACAGTATTACTAAATTAACACTTCAGATTCTGATTTTCTACACAGTTCTAAACAATATCAGATTAGAATACTTAAGCCTTTTTGTTTAGCAGAGGAAAGAATACAGGTTTGAGACAAGTGGAGGGTGAGTAAATGATGATAGAATTTTCCCTGTAATGGTGTTTTAATAGAAGTAGTAATTTAGTTTAATAGTGGAACCAAATAGTATAAACATATTGGTAAAATATTAAATTAAAGGGGCTCACTGTAAGGATGCTGTGGCAAACACAATTTCCATTTGTTCTCCATATTATTAAAAAGAAAAATAAATAAATAAATAAATGGGAGGGGGAACTGTAGTGGTGTCGAAAGTACTGACATTCATTACTTGAGTAGAAGTATAGATACTAGGGTTTAAAAAGACTTTTGTAGAAGTTGAAGTATCAACTCAAGCTTTTTACTCAAGTAAAAGTGTAAAAGTACTGGTTTAAAAAACTACTTAAAGTATAAAAGTAAAAGTAATGTAAGGGGGAAAAAATGCCATTAAGAAAAAAAGCTTAGGCCGCACCACAGGGGCCTATTGTGCACTACCCCACCTCCTCAAAAAACATTTTTCTAAAGGCCATAATGACTATAATGTTATATTAAAATGTTCATGTTGAAAAATTTGGGATGCACTAGGCTACCTGTTTCAGCCGCATATATGAAAATACAAAAATGGTGTGCACATCCCAAACATCCAATTAGGACGCAGGTGCAAGACAACTGAATGATATAGACAAATAAAGAACAAATCTGAACACTGAAAACTACTGCTCCAGAGGAATTTAATCAAGCAACGTTTCAACCTTCAGGTCTACATCAGCCGCATATATGCCCATTTAAAATGAACACACTTTAGTACAATGCAAATACATTAAAGGACTATAGATATGATGACTAGTTACCAGTAACTATTGTTATGGTCCAAAAAGTCAAACTTTAGAGGCATGTCATCAATAACCTTTAATGGAATGTAAATGTACTGTACATCCAAGCTTAGCTGCAGGAATCTGCAAGGGCAATGGACAAGAACATTGGTGCAGGCTTAGTGACAATTACACTTGTATGGTTGTCTATTTACAATAAACATTATAGTGCTGTCAAAATGAATGATTAATCCAAGTGATTAATCAAAAACTAAAACTGAAAAATAAGTCATAATCCTGATACCTTCTTGATTGATAGCTTCTTGTATTCGGTACATCTGCTATGCACCTAAACTGTGCCTGAACCAATACTTAAAAAAAAAAAAAGAACCACAAAAAAAAAAAAAAAAAAAAAAACTATGGATAAGTTTAAAGAACATTACAAATATTTAAAATAAATCCATAGCTTTCACCCTGGATGCTCTCATTTCTCAAGTTATGCTTCCCTTAATCTAAGGCTAATAAATGTATTTCACAATCTGGGTCATTATTTAATACAAAACCACACATAATGTTTCTACTGTATCTCTGTCAATCACTCTGATATTTAGTTAAGATGAGTGCTGTCTGTTACTGTCTTTAATCCGTCTGTGAATTACTGTATGCTCATTCTTTATAAAGTAGCAACAATTTCGTTTTTAAAATACAGTACTGTGCAAAAGTCTTATGGAAAAATTAGTATTTTCACCCCAAAAAAGGGTTTTAAGCCAGTTATTTATATCTTTTGTTGTAGTGTGTCAGTAGGAAATATCAGTTTGCCATTAATTTTAATAATAATCTAGTGCTATTTTGAATGCACAAGCAGTTTGACAACAGCAAAATGAATGTTTGGAAATGTAAACTGATATTTTATAATGACACACTACAGCAAAATATATAAATAACTGGCCTAACACCATTCTTTTAAGTGAAAATACTAACGTGTCTAAGACTTTTGAACAGTAGTGTATGTATAAAGAACGTATGATTAAATTAAGTATATTAAAAATAAGTGTAATTAAAGTATGTGGTCGTTCATATGTGTTAAGGGCTAGATTTTCGCTGGAGGAAACGGCTGTGGTGTGATGAGTGAAAACTTTACAGATGAGAAACCGACTGCTTCCTCGTGACCTTTTGTAAACTGTATTTATGACAAAGAACTGCACAGATGCGGATATTCTAACAATCTATCGATAAACGCATACCTTGTTTCCTCTGTTTGTTTGCGCAACGCATGCGCTGCTCCGCTCGCGGTCTGCGGATTGAAGAGCGCGCTGAAAGACGGGAGACCGGTCTGACGCCGGTTTCAAATGAAATTTAAGGGGACTGACTCTGAGGCGATCGGATACAGGTTCCACACCCAACCCTACTTTAAAGAAATATATTTTTTGATAAACGAACCCAAAACTGGCTATGTCCTTGCTGGAGTGTGATGTGATTTGTGTCACATGATGCAGGTGCGATGGATCGCGTACAAACCAATAGGGTGTCGGAATGGTATCTGTTTATACTTCTCAACCAACCACAATCAAATTCACTCCATCCGGATGGCGCGATTTATCTGGATTTTTTTTTAATGATGACAAGCCGGAATGAAAACAAGCCGAAATGAATAGCAGTAACGAAGCTATTTTTAAAATGTAAGGAGTAGAAAGTACAGATACTTGCCTGAAAATGTAAGGAGTAGAAAGTAAAAAGTCGGCTGAAAAATAATCACTCAAGTAAAGTATAGATACCCCAAATTTCTACTTAAGTACAGTAACGAAGTATTTGTACTTCGTTACTTGACACCTCTGCTGTATATATATATATATGTGTGTGTGTGTGTGTGTGTGTGTGTGTGTGTGTGTGTGTGTGTGTGTGTGTGTGTGCGTGTGTGTGTGTGTGTTTGTGTGTGGAGGCACGTCCTGATTTTGCCAAGTCCTCGTTGTCCTGAGACCAATATTTTTTTATGATGACCCTGGGACTACAACTGCCTCAGCCAATCAAAGTTTATGACGTCATCACTATGCGCGCAGTGCAGAGTCCGCCAAAATAACAGTAACGCCCCTCTTACAAATTCAAAGAAAAGAAAAACTGTCCTGCATCTGCAAGCACCGTGATACCAGAGAAGATAGCAAGTAAAAAGGTAAGACCACAACTTTTTAATTTCTCGTATAAATTTATATCAGTATATTAATGATAGTACAATTCATATTTATTTTTAGATTATTTTTACCACCGAAGTTTTAACGTTAGTTTGCATTGGAAAGTTAGCCTAAATAAAACAGTCTGATAAATGTTGTTTTTACATTTATTTCATTTTTTTATTTTGTCCCAAACTATAAAAAGGCTGTGATTAAATAGTGGCCGTATTGCGATCTTATTTTCTGCCGGTTTAGCGCTCGGACTGCCGCCACCACAAATTTTCTTAATATTTCTCTCGTTAACATGTAAAGTTACATCACTGTGCCATTGTCCATTTCCGTTTCGTTGCATCCAGTAGCATTCAAAGACAAACGTCCGAAATGCGGAACAAAACAGCGCTAGTTTGCTCGCCGCACGGACCATTCAGCTCGGTCCACCATCAGACAGTACTGCAATTCGCTGCGAGATCCAGGTAGAAGCGATTTATTACTAATCTATTACTGTAATAATCCGTGATCACTGATTTATTCTGTTACATATGAATATGATGACCTCAAGTCATCACTGATTTATTCTGTTACATATGAATATGATGACCTCAAGTCATTACTGATTTATTCTGTCAAATATGAATATGATGACCTCAAGTCATTACTGATTTATTCTGTTACATATGAATATGATGACCTCAAGTCATCACTGATTTATTGTTACATATGAATATGATGACTGTAGCAGAAATGAGTCAAATCAGACAAATCAAAGAGTCTATCAGAGCTGTGTGCATTGAAACATGAGCTGAATTCCTCAAGGAAGTCATAAATCAGTTCTAGTGCCACAGGAACCAAGCAAGATAACCAACCAACCAACTTGTTCACACAACAGCTTTCAACATTAACACCAATAGAACAATTATTGACAATTTTAATTCGAAGAAGAGATTGTCAAATTTATTGTTCGTGATTGGAATGCAACGCTGGACATCACATGTAAACCCAGGAGATCAAGTTAAATACTTGCATTGACTTCCCCCCCCCAGCCAGTGAAACCAGACTGAAATTCCTAAGGGGGAAGGGCTTTAAACCTTTGTCTTCACAGAAAAGTCCTTTGCCAGAGAATGGCAAAGAAACCCTTTTTATACATTATATATGGACCAGAATGAACTCAAAAAAAGACTTATGAATGAATCATTCCATTGCTTAACTCCATATTCATTTACGTGTAACCCACACATTTGACTATCATGTATAATCACTTATTGTGTATGTCTTTTGATAACTATAGGATACCTAGTCATGTCTAGTATTCAAATAATCGCATTTTCTTGCTTGATATTGTCCTGACAATCATTTATTTGTAAAATATATCATAATCATGTTATAGGAATCATGTCCAAAATTAGACCCTGTGAGGCAAGAACCACATGCTTGGTAAGATAAACAAATGATTTATGATACCCACCCAAAGAACATATCTGATTGGTCAAGGCAACATTTGAGGGGTGGCCAACAAGGAAGTTTTAAATACTTTGGACCCCATGTAATTTGGCTTTTAGTCATGCCTTGCTTTTAGTCTGCTGTTAGTCCTAGTCTAGCTGCTGCTATTAGCCATGTCGGCTTTTAGTCTAGCATTGCTTGTGCTATCAGTCATGCCTGCTCTTAGCTTTTAGCTTGTAGCTTTGCTACCTAGCTTTAGCTTGTAGCATCTAGCCATGCGGTAGTCATCATTGTTCTTTGAGCGCGGTTCCAGCGTGCCTGCCTGCTGCTACTATGAGAAGGAACACAACCTAGTCTCGTCAAACTTTATTTCTTTTCTTTTCCGTTTGAGAGTTTCGTGTTCTGAGTTAAGTTTTGTAACGTCCATTCAACTTCAACCAGCGAACACGACTCTGCACTTTCAGCCAACGCCCAACAACCACGGGCTTCCCAAGACGTCACTTCAGAGACTGAACTTCCAGCCAATCAACGACCTCGGGATAGCCCTTTCACCGAGGCTCCTTCTTCACAGGAGATGCAAGTAACTTTACCTCCAGACTGTGACCTTTACTGGTGTATCTAATATAATTTTAACCTCATTGAGGAACTCAATGCGAGCGCTAATTACGTGATTGATGGTTGTTCATGTTTATGCAATTTAACGTATTGCTGTTAACTTGGGATTCCATATTTCCATTCTCTTAAACTCATCTTTCCCTAACTTTCGACCTTCCTGCAACTTGTGTGAATGTGTGTGTGCGTGCGTTTATGTGTTAGATTAGTTTATATGTCTTAGATTTATCTAATAAAGCCTTATTCATATTGAAAAGAGAAGTATCTTGTGTTTTGTGCTTACAAGTTAATGTCTTAAACTGTCGATCTTGTTACTGTGCTAATTGATAGTGTTTCACTATAGTTTGGATATTAGTATCCAGCGCAGATTTGATGTTAAACGGCTCGTTCACTGAACCGCAGGCGCGTCTCCGTGAGCAGCCGTGAAACAGTGATTCTGTTCAAATTCCCTTTAAAATCTTAAATGATTCCCTTTGAGCTAAATTGACCTGTTTCCCTTACATTTATAATGGTGGAGAATGCAGGCAGTTTAACCTAAATTGTGAGCATAAACCAAGTTATTTAATCTTTGATTTTGCTAAAGGAATGACGGATGAAAAGCTTCCGAGACCTGAGTATGTGTGTGTGTTTGCGTGACGTAAGCAGCGCGCGCCCTCCCGCTTGAATGAAAGGAGCTAGAGGAGACTTTAACTCGAGTCCGTCTCCCCTTTGTTAACAGCAGTAAGTGAACTTAAAAGTAAACATCTGAGATCGTACAATAAGGTAGAAATTGAGCGTGTTCCTCATTTGTGTAATGCCTTGTTTTATAGCTGATTTGATTTCACTGCGTGTTCCAGTGTCTCAAACGCTATCTCAGTCACTGTTTGCTGAACGGAGCTAAACTGTTAGTGTTTCAAAAGGGATATAAATCGGTGAATAAAGAATAGTTTTGAGCGGGTTCCTCAATCTATTTATCAAAGTCCCCGTATTCATATTTCATATAGTTTGATTGCCAGTGCGTGTTCCACTGCCGAATCAAATTTGATATTCTACTCCCCTAAATTAACGTTAAACATTAGAGAACAATGTTTGCCCATTTGTATCCGTTCACAAAGTGAATGCAATCTCGCGTAACACTGCGTGTGTCCGAGAGTAATTTGAATGGGAGTGTTTTAAAAGCTTGATCAAGTAAAGTTTAACTGTGTACCAACAGCGAAGGAAAACTTTTATGTTTGTGTCCAGAAAAACTGGCACGGAGATTCAAATTGCTGAGATTGATATAACTGTGTTCCCTTAACTACAGCAGGAAGCTGCTATTTGAATTAAGATAAATTTAACTCTATACAAACTGAGAGTTTAAGTGCCACATCGCAAAACCAACTGAAAGGCGGTGTTGTTATTGGTACAGTGTTGAAATGAGCCGACATTTCATGTAACATGCTTAACTGTATTTGCAACAATGCAACGATTCATGTGCTGATCCACTAGAATGTGTTTTGGTTGCCATAGTGACGACCGTGACCCGGAAGCCTAACGTACTTCCGGAGCAACTCTGAACTGTGCACGCGCAGCGCACAAACTCTGCGGTGTCGCTAAGCTAACGAAACCATTGCATTTACATTGAAGTCTATACTAAAGCCACTAGCCTCAAAGGTTAGCCGTTAGCATTACCATCCAGTGGTAGAATAATGTGTGTTTGGGCAACGCTGACGTGATTTAACCATTTTCAACATCTTAACTAACACTTGTTAGTCTCTTTCTTTTTATCGCTCTGTTTTCTCACTAGACCACTTATTTTCATTTTACTAGAAAGGGAAATACTGACTCACAATTATTAATTGTCAAATTGAAATTTAATTGAAACATTAAATTTATTTTGAATCATTTAAAATTTCCCTCTCAGATCATTTCATATGATCTTTTATTTCTAGTATTCTCTTTTGGGTCTTATTATTTTAGGAATGAATAAGCCTTGAACTTTGGAAGTTTAAGTAAACTTATTCTTCCTAATTTATTTATTACCCATCTGAATATATGCTATTCAGACCTTTAATTATTTGAATGCGTTTTACCCCTCTTCCTATTTTGGTTATACACTTAACCACTATTGTTTTACTTATTGATTTCCTTTTTTTTTTTATTTCATTTTTGCATATTTTGCCCATTTATTAATTTTTTTAATTTTACTTTTTCTTACCATTTCTTTACTTTGTGTATCCTAGCCTGGGAACGACAAACCTGAGCCCTAAAAGGAGACATTGTTATCCCTCACTACGAGTTCAAATAAATTAGAAAGACAACTCTCTTTCATTTAAAGTTTATTTTGTTTGATTAGTTGTGCAGCAACTAACACAACGCTCTCCTTGTAGTTGAGGTAACCGCTTCTGAGACTTACCATCTCCGTCCTCTCTCTCCTTTACTTTCCTCTTCTCTTTTTACATTTGTAGGACATGTAAGAACCATCAATCAATTCTAAGTGAAGTAAATACACAATCGTGCCAAAGACGACGAATTATCCTTATGAATTTGATTGTAATCATCCTCTCATTTGTTCTTCCTAACCTCCCTACATTTGGAAACGCAATCCAAGTTTTAGCATCTCATCCATCGTTGAGATCAATTTAATAGATACGTGTTGAGCAACTGTCGCCTTCGCTGACTCCCTGGTGAGCGGTCCAACTGAAAGGTGTACGGTGTCAATCCTGTCAGACTAAGAAAAGAGATATCAGAATTATTATTGTATTCTTTTGTCCAAAGCAAGAAATATAATAATATTGTTTATGTTTTTGATAACATTTAATTGAAAAAAATAATTTTCCTCATTTGAAAAACAGAAATTTTGCTTGTCATTTGAATTTGTTTTTCACCTCTGTCTCTCTTTTCCTCTTCCTCATTAGAGTGACAAAGTCTTCGCATCTCTAGTCTACTTAGACACCCTGAGAGCAACACAGTCATCACCACATTTCACTAGTGGTTCACAATCACTGATACAACACTTAGTTGTCCCACCACACATAGGCTTTTACTCCACACAGATCTGTGTCAGTCTCTCTTCTCCCCAGCGTGCCAACATGCCGCAGACTGCAGACCCCATTGCCCATGGGGAAGATGTGAACATTTGGCTGAGAGGCATAACAGACAGCCTCACTCCAAAGACATTTGAACTGTTATTATTTTTAATAATAATCCTAATCCTGAGAAGATTCCTGACACAAGATTCAAGCCAGAACAACAACCACGAGGAGCTAGTCAAGATCACGAGCTCACTAAGCTATGCCTTCACAACCCAGCTGAAACTGAGCGACAAGCACATCACCCACCTTCAAGAGGAGCTGACACGTGCTCAACGTCGCATAGACAAGCTGGAAGTGAAAGTTCAAAATCAACTCAAAGCACCCAGCGAGAGGGAGCAGGATACAACAGAACAAGTTATGAAGCTCCAAGCAGCCCTGGCAGCAGCTCAGCTCGACCAGCAACATACAACGGCTGCTCAGAAAGACCTGGTAAACAGACTCCAGTATGCCGAACAGCTACTAGAGAAAGCCAAGATAGACATCAGAAACAAAAACTCTGAAATCAGTGCTTTGAAAGACCACCTTGAAAGGTACAGAACTGAAATGGACAATCTGACCCAACAACTAGACGATACCAATGATGAGCTCTACATGGTCAGAAAAGAACTCCAAAATGCTTACAAGCACAAACTAGAGCCAAGGAAAGAGAAACCTCCCTTAGCCTCATCACTGCTGAGCAGAGCAGAGTCCCACGTCCAAGAACTGGCATATGACGAAAGGAGCGAAGGGCCACAACCCAAAACCTCACCTGCCTTCGCCACACAACCCTTTCCTGCCAACGAAAGAAAACCTCCCGTCCAAGGCCTTGAAGCTGCACACGGGATGACAATCAAAGACCTCAACAAGCTGTCTAAAAACATCAGCAGGTTCAACCCGAACTCCACAGAGAGCCCCGACATCCAAGCTTACCTGCGAGATATCGAATTTCAACTGGAAGTGAGACCTCATGTGACTGACAGAGACTGGTTATACCTCCTTAGAGCCACGTCCAGTCCCGAGGTACGAAACTTTCTAGATCGACAGCCCAGTCAAACCAAGTCAAACTACCAGCGACTTCGTGAGGTCCTGATTAAAGAGTTTACAGACCCAGAGTCTGAACATGGACTGTTAACTGCCTTGGAAACCAAACAAGGTCGTCAAGAGACTCCACAAGCTTACTACAACCGACTCCGACAATCCTACTTTGGTGCACACAACAACTCTGACCTTGAAGAGGATGTGAACTTCAAAACCCTCTTCCTAAAGAATCTGCACCCTGGAGTCAGTCACCATCTAGGTGTCATGGCCTGTCCGAACTCCATGACCATCCAACAGTTGCGTGACCTAACACAGAAGGCCTATAACAAGCAGAAGTTGGCCTCAAAGAAAGGTAACAAAACATCCACACTCTTGAACTCTGTCAACAAAGACTCAAGCCTTGCACTGGACGACACCCAGTGGCATCACAACACCAGAGTCTTCCATCAAGAGCACAGAGAACGTGACGCCCATATCCACGACCGCTTTCAGCCCAACTGCTGGAAAAATCCATGGGACCAGCCACGCTTCTCAAGAAACCAAAAGGATAACATCTGGAAACCTAACCAGAGATCCAAGGGTAATCACCTGACTCATCCAAGAGCAACTCGTGTGGGTAAGCGACAACAAAACCCACCTCAGCACCACTCAGACATGCACAGTGCTGAGTATGCACAAGAACATAACCGCTTACCATTAGAAGACACGGAACAAGTCATGGAACAACTAAGAGAGTTCCTTCAAGACAATTTACATGCATATGACCACAAAGTTGAGTCATGCTCGCTGTGACCAGCGACAGAACGGAAGGCCGGTGATCACCTGGTGCACCACATCAGAGATGACAAGCACCTGTTCAACAACAACCCAGAACGAACAAGTCTTTCACGGCCAACTGTTGATGAAAAATCTGAGGTACTAAAGGACATCACCTCAGTCACTAACAAACTGTCAAATGAACTCCAACTCCAAGTTCCAAATTCCCTGTCTGTGCAACAGCAACCACCAGAGCACAGAAGGTCAGAAAGTCTGCTACAGCCAGAAGGCATCACAAGAAGAATGCAACATAGGAGACAAGTTTTGCAACTCAGCTTCACACAGCCATGCCAAACTGCCTCCGACTGTCTGCTAAAGAACTTCCTGCCTTGCTGGACTGACCCCTCATTAGACCATGGACACGCCCTCATCCAAGCCAAGGATGCTGAGAGCCAGTCTTAAGTGACATTCTAGAAAAAGGGGGAGACAACACAGACTTGAACAGATCTGACCACACATGCACTACACCAGTAATACACAACATTACCTACACCCAGAGGTAAACACATCTACTGATAACACAGTCAACAAACATATTCTTCCCACAGGTAGAATATCCAACTTTTAGCGTAACAAAGTTACACATACCCACCATGAAGAAACGTGCAGCCATCCTCACAATAGGTAGAACACCTGACACTAAGTTAAGGTTCACGACACACTAGCTGCACCTGACATCCTAGCTCAATAGTAGTTGTAACACATGCTAGGAAAACCCACAGCAGCCTTGTTTTGTTTTGTTCTTCTTTTACCTATCCTTCTCCTTCCCCTCTTTCCTGAGTAGGTGAAACGCCTAGACACCCTGCGAGGGTCGAAGGTCTGATATTAGGATTGACTCGCAACACCTAATATCCGCCAGCCACTCTAAACTGAATGGAAGCCAGAGAGCTCCATGCATGATAGGTCAATCCATTGAATTGAAAATGAAATTACTAGAAAACTAATGGTAAACATGTAAAGTAAGACAACCTAGAAGAACCAAACAAAGTTAACCACAAATTTGATTGATGAATCAAAATAAAAACAATTTCCAAGACGATCTAAACTATCCTCAATGTGCTAAACTACATTGACTAATTGAACTTAACCATGTGTACCTAAATAACCTGATGCCTGCACCAGTACAGTAACTGTCATGGAGGTGTTGTCTTGCTGTTTGCTGTGTTTGTCTGCTTCTTCTGCCTTTGTTTCTCCAGCGATCGACGATGTCTTCACCTAAACACCTCGCCGATCGAAAGGGGGATATATGTAGCAGAAATGAGTCAAATCAGACAAATCAAAGAGTCTATCAGAGCTGTGTGCATTGAAACATGAGCTGAATTCCTCAAGGAAGTCATAAATCAGTTCTAGTGCCACAGGAACCAAGCAAGATAACCAACCAACCAACTTGTTCACACAACAGCTTTCAACATTAACACCAATAGAACAATTATTGACAATTTTAATTCGAAGAAGAGATTGTCAAATTTATTGTTCGTGATTGGAATGCAACGCTGGACATCACATGTAAACCCAGGAGATCAAGTTAAATACTTGCATTGACTTCCCCCCCCCAGCCAGTGAAACCAGACTGAAATTCCTAAGGGGGAAGGGCTTTAAACCTTTGTCTTCACAGAAAAGTCCTTTGCCAGAGAATGGCAAAGAAACCCTTTTTATACATTATATATGGACCAGAATGAACTCAAAAAAAGACTTATGAATGAATCATTCCATTGCTTAACTCCATATTCATTTACGTGTAACCCACACATTTGACTATCATGTATAATCACTTATTGTGTATGTCTTTTGATAACTATAGGATACCTAGTCATGTCTAGTATTCAAATAATCGCATTTTCTTGCTTGATATTGTCCTGACAATCATTTATTTGTAAAATATATCATAATCATGTTATAGGAATCATGTCCAAAATTAGACCCTGTGAGGCAAGAACCACATGCTTGGTAAGATAAACAAATGATTTATGATACCCACCCAAAGAACATATCTGATTGGTCAAGGCAACATTTGAGGGGTGGCCAACAAGGAAGTTTTAAATACTTTGGACCCCATGTAATTTGGCTTTTAGTCATGCCTTGCTTTTAGTCTGCTGTTAGTCCTAGTCTAGCTGCTGCTATTAGCCATGTCGGCTTTTAGTCTAGCATTGCTTGTGCTATCAGTCATGCCTGCTCTTAGCTTTTAGCTTGTAGCTTTGCTACCTAGCTTTAGCTTGTAGCATCTAGCCATGCGGTAGTCATCATTGTTCTTTGAGCGCGGTTCCAGCGTGCCTGCCTGCTGCTACTATGAGAAGGAACACAACCTAGTCTCGTCAAACTTTATTTCTTTTCTTTTCCGTTTGAGAGTTTCGTGTTCTGAGTTAAGTTTTGTAACGTCCATTCAACTTCAACCAGCGAACACGACTCTGCACTTTCAGCCAACGCCCAACAACCACGGGCTTCCCAAGACGTCACTTCAGAGACTGAACTTCCAGCCAATCAACGACCTCGGGATAGCCCTTTCACCGAGGCTCCTTCTTCACAGGAGATGCAAGTAACTTTACCTCCAGACTGTGACCTTTACTGGTGTATCTAATATAATTTTAACCTCATTGAGGAACTCAATGCGAGCGCTAATTACGTGATTGATGGTTGTTCATGTTTATGCAATTTAACGTATTGCTGTTAACTTGGGATTCCATATTTCCATTCTCTTAAACTCATCTTTCCCTAACTTTCGACCTTCCTGCAACTTGTGTGAATGTGTGTGTGCGTGCGTTTATGTGTTAGATTAGTTTATATGTCTTAGATTTATCTAATAAAGCCTTATTCATATTGAAAAGAGAAGTATCTTGTGTTTTGTGCTTACAAGTTAATGTCTTAAACTGTCGATCTTGTTACTGTGCTAATTGATAGTGTTTCACTATAGTTTGGATATTAGTATCCAGCGCAGATTTGATGTTAAACGGCTCGTTCACTGAACCGCAGGCGCGTCTCCGTGAGCAGCCGTGAAACAGTGATTCTGTTCAAATTCCCTTTAAAATCTTAAATGATTCCCTTTGAGCTAAATTGACCTGTTTCCCTTACATTTATAATGGTGGAGAATGCAGGCAGTTTAACCTAAATTGTGAGCATAAACCAAGTTATTTAATCTTTGATTTTGCTAAAGGAATGACGGATGAAAAGCTTCCGAGACCTGAGTATGTGTGTGTGTTTGCGTGACGTAAGCAGCGCGCGCCCTCCCGCTTGAATGAAAGGAGCTAGAGGAGACTTTAACTCGAGTCCGTCTCCCCTTTGTTAACAGCAGTAAGTGAACTTAAAAGTAAACATCTGAGATCGTACAATAAGGTAGAAATTGAGCGTGTTCCTCATTTGTGTAATGCCTTGTTTTATAGCTGATTTGATTTCACTGCGTGTTCCAGTGTCTCAAACGCTATCTCAGTCACTGTTTGCTGAACGGAGCTAAACTGTTAGTGTTTCAAAAGGGATATAAATCGGTGAATAAAGAATAGTTTTGAGCGGGTTCCTCAATCTATTTATCAAAGTCCCCGTATTCATATTTCATATAGTTTGATTGCCAGTGCGTGTTCCACTGCCGAATCAAATTTGATATTCTACTCCCCTAAATTAACGTTAAACATTAGAGAACAATGTTTGCCCATTTGTATCCGTTCACAAAGTGAATGCAATCTCGCGTAACACTGCGTGTGTCCGAGAGTAATTTGAATGGGAGTGTTTTAAAAGCTTGATCAAGTAAAGTTTAACTGTGTACCAACAGCGAAGGAAAACTTTTATGTTTGTGTCCAGAAAAACTGGCACGGAGATTCAAATTGCTGAGATTGATATAACTGTGTTCCCTTAACTACAGCAGGAAGCTGCTATTTGAATTAAGATAAATTTAACTCTATACAAACTGAGAGTTTAAGTGCCACATCGCAAAACCAACTGAAAGGCGGTGTTGTTATTGGTACAGTGTTGAAATGAGCCGACATTTCATGTAACATGCTTAACTGTATTTGCAACAATGCAACGATTCATGTGCTGATCCACTAGAATGTGTTTTGGTTGCCATAGTGACGACCGTGACCCGGAAGCCTAACGTACTTCCGGAGCAACTCTGAACTGTGCACGCGCAGCGCACAAACTCTGCGGTGTCGCTAAGCTAACGAAACCATTGCATTTACATTGAAGTCTATACTAAAGCCACTAGCCTCAAAGGTTAGCCGTTAGCATTACCATCCAGTGGTAGAATAATGTGTGTTTGGGCAACGCTGACGTGATTTAACCATTTTCAACATCTTAACTAACACTTGTTAGTCTCTTTCTTTTTATCGCTCTGTTTTCTCACTAGACCACTTATTTTCATTTTACTAGAAAGGGAAATACTGACTCACAATTATTAATTGTCAAATTGAAATTTAATTGAAACATTAAATTTATTTTGAATCATTTAAAATTTCCCTCTCAGATCATTTCATATGATCTTTTATTTCTAGTATTCTCTTTTGGGTCTTATTATTTTAGGAATGAATAAGCCTTGAACTTTGGAAGTTTAAGTAAACTTATTCTTCCTAATTTATTTATTACCCATCTGAATATATGCTATTCAGACCTTTAATTATTTGAATGCGTTTTACCCCTCTTCCTATTTTGGTTATACACTTAACCACTATTGTTTTACTTATTGATTTCCTTTTTTTTTTTATTTCATTTTTGCATATTTTGCCCATTTATTAATTTTTTTAATTTTACTTTTTCTTACCATTTCTTTACTTTGTGTATCCTAGCCTGGGAACGACAAACCTGAGCCCTAAAAGGAGACATTGTTATCCCTCACTACGAGTTCAAATAAATTAGAAAGACAACTCTCTTTCATTTAAAGTTTATTTTGTTTGATTAGTTGTGCAGCAACTAACACAACGCTCTCCTTGTAGTTGAGGTAACCGCTTCTGAGACTTACCATCTCCGTCCTCTCTCTCCTTTACTTTCCTCTTCTCTTTTTACATTTGTAGGACATGTAAGAACCATCAATCAATTCTAAGTGAAGTAAATACACAATCGTGCCAAAGACGACGAATTATCCTTATGAATTTGATTGTAATCATCCTCTCATTTGTTCTTCCTAACCTCCCTACATTTGGAAACGCAATCCAAGTTTTAGCATCTCATCCATCGTTGAGATCAATTTAATAGATACGTGTTGAGCAACTGTCGCCTTCGCTGACTCCCTGGTGAGCGGTCCAACTGAAAGGTGTACGGTGTCAATCCTGTCAGACTAAGAAAAGAGATATCAGAATTATTATTGTATTCTTTTGTCCAAAGCAAGAAATATAATAATATTGTTTATGTTTTTGATAACATTTAATTGAAAAAAATAATTTTCCTCATTTGAAAAACAGAAATTTTGCTTGTCATTTGAATTTGTTTTTCACCTCTGTCTCTCTTTTCCTCTTCCTCATTAGAGTGACAAAGTCTTCGCATCTCTAGTCTACTTAGACACCCTGAGAGCAACACAGTCATCACCACATTTCACTAGTGGTTCACAATCACTGATACAACACTTAGTTGTCCCACCACACATAGGCTTTTACTCCACACAGATCTGTGTCAGTCTCTCTTCTCCCCAGCGTGCCAACATGCCGCAGACTGCAGACCCCATTGCCCATGGGGAAGATGTGAACATTTGGCTGAGAGGCATAACAGACAGCCTCACTCCAAAGACATTTGAACTGTTATTATTTTTAATAATAATCCTAATCCTGAGAAGATTCCTGACACAAGATTCAAGCCAGAACAACAACCACGAGGAGCTAGTCAAGATCACGAGCTCACTAAGCTATGCCTTCACAACCCAGCTGAAACTGAGCGACAAGCACATCACCCACCTTCAAGAGGAGCTGACACGTGCTCAACGTCGCATAGACAAGCTGGAAGTGAAAGTTCAAAATCAACTCAAAGCACCCAGCGAGAGGGAGCAGGATACAACAGAACAAGTTATGAAGCTCCAAGCAGCCCTGGCAGCAGCTCAGCTCGACCAGCAACATACAACGGCTGCTCAGAAAGACCTGGTAAACAGACTCCAGTATGCCGAACAGCTACTAGAGAAAGCCAAGATAGACATCAGAAACAAAAACTCTGAAATCAGTGCTTTGAAAGACCACCTTGAAAGGTACAGAACTGAAATGGACAATCTGACCCAACAACTAGACGATACCAATGATGAGCTCTACATGGTCAGAAAAGAACTCCAAAATGCTTACAAGCACAAACTAGAGCCAAGGAAAGAGAAACCTCCCTTAGCCTCATCACTGCTGAGCAGAGCAGAGTCCCACGTCCAAGAACTGGCATATGACGAAAGGAGCGAAGGGCCACAACCCAAAACCTCACCTGCCTTCGCCACACAACCCTTTCCTGCCAACGAAAGAAAACCTCCCGTCCAAGGCCTTGAAGCTGCACACGGGATGACAATCAAAGACCTCAACAAGCTGTCTAAAAACATCAGCAGGTTCAACCCGAACTCCACAGAGAGCCCCGACATCCAAGCTTACCTGCGAGATATCGAATTTCAACTGGAAGTGAGACCTCATGTGACTGACAGAGACTGGTTATACCTCCTTAGAGCCACGTCCAGTCCCGAGGTACGAAACTTTCTAGATCGACAGCCCAGTCAAACCAAGTCAAACTACCAGCGACTTCGTGAGGTCCTGATTAAAGAGTTTACAGACCCAGAGTCTGAACATGGACTGTTAACTGCCTTGGAAACCAAACAAGGTCGTCAAGAGACTCCACAAGCTTACTACAACCGACTCCGACAATCCTACTTTGGTGCACACAACAACTCTGACCTTGAAGAGGATGTGAACTTCAAAACCCTCTTCCTAAAGAATCTGCACCCTGGAGTCAGTCACCATCTAGGTGTCATGGCCTGTCCGAACTCCATGACCATCCAACAGTTGCGTGACCTAACACAGAAGGCCTATAACAAGCAGAAGTTGGCCTCAAAGAAAGGTAACAAAACATCCACACTCTTGAACTCTGTCAACAAAGACTCAAGCCTTGCACTGGACGACACCCAGTGGCATCACAACACCAGAGTCTTCCATCAAGAGCACAGAGAACGTGACGCCCATATCCACGACCGCTTTCAGCCCAACTGCTGGAAAAATCCATGGGACCAGCCACGCTTCTCAAGAAACCAAAAGGATAACATCTGGAAACCTAACCAGAGATCCAAGGGTAATCACCTGACTCATCCAAGAGCAACTCGTGTGGGTAAGCGACAACAAAACCCACCTCAGCACCACTCAGACATGCACAGTGCTGAGTATGCACAAGAACATAACCGCTTACCATTAGAAGACACGGAACAAGTCATGGAACAACTAAGAGAGTTCCTTCAAGACAATTTACATGCATATGACCACAAAGTTGAGTCATGCTCGCTGTGACCAGCGACAGAACGGAAGGCCGGTGATCACCTGGTGCACCACATCAGAGATGACAAGCACCTGTTCAACAACAACCCAGAACGAACAAGTCTTTCACGGCCAACTGTTGATGAAAAATCTGAGGTACTAAAGGACATCACCTCAGTCACTAACAAACTGTCAAATGAACTCCAACTCCAAGTTCCAAATTCCCTGTCTGTGCAACAGCAACCACCAGAGCACAGAAGGTCAGAAAGTCTGCTACAGCCAGAAGGCATCACAAGAAGAATGCAACATAGGAGACAAGTTTTGCAACTCAGCTTCACACAGCCATGCCAAACTGCCTCCGACTGTCTGCTAAAGAACTTCCTGCCTTGCTGGACTGACCCCTCATTAGACCATGGACACGCCCTCATCCAAGCCAAGGATGCTGAGAGCCAGTCTTAAGTGACATTCTAGAAAAAGGGGGAGACAACACAGACTTGAACAGATCTGACCACACATGCACTACACCAGTAATACACAACATTACCTACACCCAGAGGTAAACACATCTACTGATAACACAGTCAACAAACATATTCTTCCCACAGGTAGAATATCCAACTTTTAGCGTAACAAAGTTACACATACCCACCATGAAGAAACGTGCAGCCATCCTCACAATAGGTAGAACACCTGACACTAAGTTAAGGTTCACGACACACTAGCTGCACCTGACATCCTAGCTCAATAGTAGTTGTAACACATGCTAGGAAAACCCACAGCAGCCTTGTTTTGTTTTGTTCTTCTTTTACCTATCCTTCTCCTTCCCCTCTTTCCTGAGTAGGTGAAACGCCTAGACACCCTGCGAGGGTCGAAGGTCTGATATTAGGATTGACTCGCAACACCTAATATCCGCCAGCCACTCTAAACTGAATGGAAGCCAGAGAGCTCCATGCATGATAGGTCAATCCATTGAATTGAAAATGAAATTACTAGAAAACTAATGGTAAACATGTAAAGTAAGACAACCTAGAAGAACCAAACAAAGTTAACCACAAATTTGATTGATGAATCAAAATAAAAACAATTTCCAAGACGATCTAAACTATCCTCAATGTGCTAAACTACATTGACTAATTGAACTTAACCATGTGTACCTAAATAACCTGATGCCTGCACCAGTACAGTAACTGTCATGGAGGTGTTGTCTTGCTGTTTGCTGTGTTTGTCTGCTTCTTCTGCCTTTGTTTCTCCAGCGATCGACGATGTCTTCACCTAAACACCTCGCCGATCGAAAGGGGGATATATGTAGCAGAAATGAGTCAAATCAGACAAATCAAAGAGTCTATCAGAGCTGTGTGCATTGAAACATGAGCTGAATTCCTCAAGGAAGTCATAAATCAGTTCTAGTGCCACAGGAACCAAGCAAGATAACCAACCAACCAACTTGTTCACACAACAGCTTTCAACATTAACACCAATAGAACAATTATTGACAATTTTAATTCGAAGAAGAGATTGTCAAATTTATTGTTCGTGATTGGAATGCAACGCTGGACATCACATGTAAACCCAGGAGATCAAGTTAAATACTTGCATTGACTTCCCCCCCCAGCCAGTGAAACCAGACTGAAATTCCTAAGGGGGAAGGGCTTTAAACCTTTGTCTTCACAGAAAAGTCCTTTGCCAGAGAATGGCAAAGAAACCCTTTTTATACATTATATATGGACCAGAATGAACTCAAAAAAGACTTATGAATGAATCATTCCATTGCTTAACTCCATATTCATTTACGTGTAACCCACACATTTGACTATCATGTATAATCACTTATTGTGTATGTCTTTTGATAACTATAGGATACCTAGTCATGTCTAGTATTCAAATAATCGCATTTTCTTGCTTGATATTGTCCTGACAATCATTTATTTGTAAAATATATCATAATCATGTTATAGGAATCATGTCCAAAATTAGACCCTGTGAGGCAAGAACCACATGCTTGGTAAGATAAACAAATGATTTATGATACCCACCCAAAGAACATATCTGATTGGTCAAGGCAACATTTGAGGGGTGGCCAACAAGGAAGTTTTAAATACTTTGGACCCCATGTAATTTGGCTTTTAGTCATGCCTTGCTTTTAGTCTGCTGTTAGTCCTAGTCTAGCTGCTGCTATTAGCCATGTCGGCTTTTAGTCTAGCATTGCTTGTGCTATCAGTCATGCCTGCTCTTAGCTTTTAGCTTGTAGCTTTGCTACCTAGCTTTAGCTTGTAGCATCTAGCCATGCGGTAGTCATCATTGTTCTTTGAGCGCGGTTCCAGCGTGCCTGCCTGCTGCTACTATGAGAAGGAACACAACCTAGTCTCGTCAAACTTTATTTCTTTTCTTTTCCGTTTGAGAGTTTCGTGTTCTGAGTTAAGTTTTGTAACGTCCATTCAACTTCAACCAGCGAACACGACTCTGCACTTTCAGCCAACGCCCAACAACCACGGGCTTCCCAAGACGTCACTTCAGAGACTGAACTTCCAGCCAATCAACGACCTCGGGATAGCCCTTTCACCGAGGCTCCTTCTTCACAGGAGATGCAAGTAACTTTACCTCCAGACTGTGACCTTTACTGGTGTATCTAATATAATTTTAACCTCATTGAGGAACTCAATGCGAGCGCTAATTACGTGATTGATGGTTGTTCATGTTTATGCAATTTAACGTATTGCTGTTAACTTGGGATTCCATATTTCCATTCTCTTAAACTCATCTTTCCCTAACTTTCGACCTTCCTGCAACTTGTGTGAATGTGTGTGTGCGTGCGTTTATGTGTTAGATTAGTTTATATGTCTTAGATTTATCTAATAAAGCCTTATTCATATTGAAAAGAGAAGTATCTTGTGTTTTGTGCTTACAAGTTAATGTCTTAAACTGTCGATCTTGTTACTGTGCTAATTGATAGTGTTTCACTATAGTTTGGATATTAGTATCCAGCGCAGATTTGATGTTAAACGGCTCGTTCACTGAACCGCAGGCGCGTCTCCGTGAGCAGCCGTGAAACAGTGATTCTGTTCAAATTCCCTTTAAAATCTTAAATGATTCCCTTTGAGCTAAATTGACCTGTTTCCCTTACATGACCTTAAGTCATTACTGATTTATTCTGTTACATATGAATATGATGACCTCAAGTCATTACTGATTTATTCTGTTACATATGAATATGATGACCTCAAGTCATCACTGATTTATTCTGTCAAATATGAATATGATGACCTCAAGTCATCACTGATTTATTCTGTTACATATGAATATGATGACCTCAAGTCATCACTGATTTATTCTGTTACATATGAATATGATGACCTCAAGTCATCACTGATTTATTCTGTTACATATGAATATGATGACCTCAAGTCATCACTGATTTATTCTGTTACATATGAATATGATGACCTCAAGTCATTACTGATTTATTCTGTTACATATGAATATGATGACCTCAAGTCATTACTGATTTATTCTGTTACATATGAATATGATGACCTCAAGTCATTACTGATTTATTCTGTTACATATGAATATGATGACCTCAAGTCATCACTGATTTATTCTGTTACATATGAATATGATGACCTCAAGTCATCACTGATTTATTCTGTTACATATGAATATGATGACCTCAAGTCATTACTGATTTATTCAGTTACATATGAATATGATGACCTCAAGTCATTACTGATTTATTCTGTTACATATGAATATGATGACCTCAAGTCATCACTGATTTATTCTGTTACATATGAATATGATGACCTCAAGTCATCACTGATTTATTGTTACATATGAATATGATGACCTCAAGTCATCACTGATTTATTCTGTCAAATATGAATATGATGACCTCAAGTCATTACTGATTTATTGTTACATATGAATATGATGACCTCAAGTCATCACTGATTTATTCTGTTACATATGAATATGATGACCTCAAGTCATCACTGATTTTTTTGTTACATATGAATATGATGACCTCAAGTCATCACTGATTTATTGTTACATATGAATATGATGACCTCAAGTCATCACTGATTTATTCTGTTACATATGAATATGATGACCTCAAGTCATCACTGATTTATTCTGTCAAATATGAATATGATGACCTCAAGTCATTACTGATTTATTGTTACATATGAATATGATGACCTCAAGTCATCACTGATTTATTCTGTCAAATATGAATATGATGACCTCAAGTCATCACTGATTTATTGTTACATATGAATATGATGACCTCAAGTCATCACTGATTTATTCTGTTACATATGAATATGATGACCTCAAGTCATCACTGATTTATTCTGTTACATATGAATATGATGACCTTAAGTCATTACTGATTTATTGTTACATATGAATATGATGACCTCAAGTCATTACTGATTTATTCTGTTACATATGAATATGATGACCTCAAGTCATCACTGATTTATTCTGTTACATATGAATATGATGACCTCAAGTCATTACTGATTTATTCTGTTACATATGAATATGATGACCTCAAGTCATTACTGATTTATTCTGTTACATATGAATATGATGACCTCAAGTCATTACTGATTTATTCTGTTACATATGAATATGATGACCTCAAGTCATTACTGATTTATTCTGTTACATATGAATATGATGACCTCAAGTCATTACTGATTTATTCTGTTACATATGAATATGATGACCTCAAGTCATCACTGATTTATTCTGTTACATATGAATATGATGACCTCAAGTCATCACTGATTTATTGTTACATATGAATATGATGACCTCAAGTCATCACTGATTTTTTGTTACATATGAATATGATGACCTCAAGTCATCACTGATTTATTCTGTTACATATGAATATGATGACCTCAAGTCATCACTGATTTATTCTGTCAAATATGAATATGATGACCTCAAGTCATCACTGATTTATTCTGTTACATATGAATATGATGACCTCAAGTCATCACTGATTTATTCTGTCAAATATGAATATGATGACCTCAAGTCATCACTGATTTATTCTGTTACATATGAATATGATGACCTCAAGTCATCACTGATTTATTGTTACATATGAATATGATGACCTCAAGTCATTACTGATTTATTCTGTCAAATATGAATATGATGACCTCAAGTCATTACTGATTTATTGTTACATATGAATATGATGACCTCAAGTCATTACTGATTTATTCTGTCAAATATGAATATGATGACCTCAAGTCATTACTGATTTATTGTTACATATGAATATGATGACCTCAAGTCATTACTGATTTATTCTGTCAAATATGAATATGATGACCTCAAGTCATCACTGATTTATTCTGTTACATATGAATATGATGACCTCAAGTCATCACTGATTTTTTGTTACATATGAATATGATGACCTCAAGTCATCACTGATTTATTGTTACATATGAATATGATGACCTCAAGTCATTACTGATTTATTCTGTCACATATGAATATGATGACCTCAAGTCATCACTGATTTATTCTGTTACATATGAATATGATGACCTCAAGTCATCACTGATTTATTCTGTCACATATGAATATGATGACCTCAAGTCATCACTGATTTATTCTGTTACATATGAATATGATGACCTCAAGTCATCACTGATTTATTCTGTCACATATGAATATGATGACCTCAAGTCATCACTGATTTATTCTGTCACATATGAATATGATGACCTCAAGTCATCACTGATTTATTCTGTCACATATGAATATGATGACCTCAAGTCATCACTGATTTATTCTGTCACATATGAATATGATGACCTCAAGTCATCACTGATTTATTCTGTCACATATGAATATGATGACCTCAAGTCATCACTGATTTATTCTGTTACATATGAATATGATGACCTCAAGTCATTACTGATTTATTCTGTTACATATGAATATGATGACCTTAAGTCATCACTGATTTATTGTTACATATGAATATGATGACCTCAAGTCATTACTGATTTATTTTAGATTGCTTCGGGGATACCGCGGCGGAGTAATCCAGTACCTTTGTGATTCTTCATAGACATAAACAGAGAGAAGTAGTTCCGGCTACAATGTTCTTCCGCACAACACAAGCAGTTCTGTTTATTAACCGCTAGAGCGTCAAAAGTTCCCTACTGCAGCTTTAAATGTATTTCAACTTTCAGTTCACTGTAACATCTTGGAATCCAAAATTCCAGATGGATCTAAGATATTACAGTTTGCTCAAAAAAACTTTTCCTCATGATTATATAATGACCTATACAATATAATGAGATAAGATCTATCATTAAAAACTGTCTGTTACTTCTGTATTTAAAGGGCACCAAGTGACCAAGAGCACACAATGGAAGGTATGATTTCACTTAAGGGGGATTGCTTCTCCATAACCTACATGATAAGCAACTTATTTTACAGCATGTTGTTATAAAAATACCTTTACAATGTATTCAGATCTGCATTTCCCATATTTATTGTTAATGAAAATTAGTGTGGTTGCAAAATGTGTCATTTATTAATTATTATTCATCTGCGTAGATAAGACATTAAGGTGTCTCCAAAACAAGAGCCCAAGATTCACATTAGGAAGTGTGGGGCCATATGACATTCAAGTGAACAGTTTGAACATTTTAATGAGGGATGAGCAAGTTTCTGACGAGGTAAATTATTATCCGTTATAAATTCTTACACTTATTTTCTGTCACGTATTTCCTACCACCAAAACAAGCCACCATGGCCTACTTCTAGAATTTAGCCTTCAAACATGTTTTCTGTTCTACTTGTCCACTGGAGTTCTGTATATTTTTAACTAAATATTTTTTTACAAAATGTATTTGCTTGCCAAGTTAGGTTTTTATTTTCTACATAGTTAAAGAGTATGAAAAAGGACTAGTGATATAAATGATTCACAACATTTCTGTGTGACAAAAAAATAGAGCAGTTATTTTTTTTTACTTATTTATTTTAAATCTCACATTTGTCCTTGAAATATTCAGGTCATGATATCCTTAGCAAGGTAAGTGAAATTTTATCAGCAATATCTTGAAGAGTACACCTAAATAAGCATAATATTAATAATAAAATAGAAATTAATGATACACATACGAATATAATTTTAAAACTGTACAGTTCAGCTTGATTTGTAACGTTAATATATTCAACTCTGTTGAAATGGAAAACAATATTTTGTTTTGCCTTCAAAGAGCCACTATTTTCTCAAGGTATATCACTGTTATTTATTTATTTATTTATTCTTTTTTAGGTATTATATTAATGAATAGCTTCTAGGCTAATCAAAGCATCCTGATTCTGTAGATGATTGTCACATGCACTTCTCTAAATCAACAGAACAACATTTTGGAAAGGGCAACAGAGGTGTTTGGAGTGTATCTCGAGAATGGCAATCACTGGAGCTTTTTTGTGAGTCAAACCTTTTTGAGGATAAAACATTTTCGCATGTGGATTCTATTTTATTCTTGCCTAAAAAAAAATGACATATAGCCCCCATATAGGATCACTCATTTTAATAGATATGTCTACCTCTGCTAGCATAGAGCATAGACATAATGTGCAACATAGTTCAGGTATATTCAGTGTTTCCCACAGCCTTACACTCTATTCGTGGCGGCACTCCGCAAATTCATTTTCTGCCAACAGGACACACTTTAATAGCAGGAGAGGTAGAAGTTTCACCGGTAACGGCTCCAGTAACAGCAGCTCTGAGCTCACAAATGCTGCGGGAAACCCTGACATTTCTAAACTTTCAAGGAAAAAAAAAAACTAATATATATTATTACATGTTCAAATTATGAATAAAATGTTTCATATTATTATAAGCTACACCACACATTAATCCTTTTGTTCCCCTTAAATGTTCCTGGTAATTAAAATTACTAGGTCAGTTTAGCCCCCCTTGGCTTCAAACTCTTAAGGCAGGGTCTTCAGTTGGTCTGGGAGGGTCACTTACCTGCTGAGTTTACCAACACACTTGATTAAAATTTTCTTGTATGCCTAGTGAGACCTTAATTAGCAGGTTCTTGTGTATTTAATTGTCCAAACATGCAGTCCTGAAATGCTCAAAGTTCTCCAACATACAATTAAACTCACAAGAACCAGGTGCATTATTTCATGTTATCTATATCAAATGTCTATATCATATCTATTCAAATGAGAGATCCTATATGGGGGCTATAAAATGTTTGTCATTCTTTGGTTTGCCAATGAATTTCAGAGGGCTGGTGGCTTCATTACCTCCTTCCAGTGCCCTGTAATACAACAAGAAAGAATGCGCCTGGTTCTTGTGAGTTTTATTGTATGTTAGAGCTAAACTTTGCAGGAAAGCGGTTCCTTTGGAGACCTCTGCTCTTAGGTGTTAGGATCATATAAACTGGTGCAATTTCCTGCTGGTGTGAGTTGTTGGAGCATGGCACTTTGAGCATGTCAGGACTACATGTTTTGCCATAAGGCAGAGTGAATGGTATTGCAATAATTGTCTTATGGTTATTATAACTTCATATATTTCTGTTTTAGCATTGCAATGTTGACAGAAGGTGCATCACCTACTTTAACTCACTTGGAGAGACAGAGTGGCAATGCCAAGCAATTGCTCAGCACTGGTCGTAAGTATTCATTGTTTTGTTTAAAAGTCTACTTTAAGTGCCAATTTATCTAAAATGGCAGTACCTGCTAGTACTATAATTAATTTTCCAGCTGACCCGATTTCTAATCAAATGCCTCACATCCACAACTCGCATAGTATCCAGTATACAGTCCCACTGTTGCACAATTAGTTCCCGTGACTAGCACAAGTACTCCTCACTGTATCTTAAGTTTGTTATTAGGACACACAAAAAAGAGTAGATTATGACAAAATGTTTATTTTGAAATTAATTGTTGGAATTGTATGCTAGTCAGAGATGTATAGTAACGAAGTAGAACTACTTCACTACTGTACTTAAGTACTAAAAGGCGGTATCTGTACTTTACTAGAGTATTATTTTTTTCTCCTACTTCCACTTTTACTTCGGTACATATTTTCGCTGAGTTTAATACTTTTACTCCGATATTTTTTTTATGTGCTGCATCGTTACTCGTTACAATTATAAAAAGGTTACGAATCATTCCATTACAAACCACTGCCAGAACTGTAGATGGCAGGTTTGATGAAGCTGGCACATCATTGAGCGAATCAAGCGAGACTGCGCGTGCTGACTGAACTGCTGTGAAGAGAGAGATGAACACCGAGCCGAGCCAGATAATGACTCGTTCACGAGTCAAGAACCGGTTGCATCGGTTTTCGGATGACCAGTAACGTTAGTTCTTTCTGACAGTTCGATTCAATAAACCAGTTGAAGAAAACAGTTCACCGATTCTTTTGCGCTCGATGTAATGGCGTCATTGGCGTTGACTGCACCTGGGCTCATAACATTAACACAGAATCAGTTCAGAATCAATCACCAATAGAATCAGTTCGGTTCCAGACGCTCTGTGTGTCGGTTTGCTTCACGCTAAATCACACATGCGCAGTATCATCATCAGTATCACGAATCGGACGCGTCTTACAGAAACGGTTCATGACTCGTGAACGAGTCATTATCTGGCTCGGCTCGGTGTTCATCTTCAGTTCTCTCTTCACAGCAGTTCAGTCAGTGTACTGTTTGAGTCAATGAATTACTCCGGGATATTGGTTTGTTTTAACTCAGAGGGAGTGTCAGACACATTAAACAAGTTAACAGCTTAATTCATCTGTGGATTAATGCGTATTGGAGACGCGAACCGTTTAAAACGATTCAGTTCGGTTTGGTGGGATGTTTCAAAAAGATCCGGTTACATCGAATGATTCGTTCGCGAACCAGATATCACAAACTGCTTTGTTTTTAACTGTCTTACAACAGACACAGAAGAGAAGACAATGCTGAATAAAGTCGTAGTTTTTTGCTATTTTTGGACCAAAATGTATTTTCGATGCTTCAAAAAATTCTAAATGACCCTCTGATGTCTTATGGGTTTGAAACAACATGAGGGTAAGTTATTAATGACATCATTTTGCAAATTGGGCTAACTAACCCTAGTAACTGTTTTTTGTTTACAAGAAGTTACAGTCAAAGGAATTGTGATTGTCCTTTAGGTTAATCATTTGAAATAGTAAAAACAATATGTTCAAACTTTTGACTATTTTCTTTAATAGCTACATAACACAATACTTCTACTTTTACTTTCAGTACTTGAGTAGTAAATTTTAAAATAGACTACTTGCAATACTTAAGTACAAAAAATGTTGAATACTTTAGTACTTCTACTTGAGTGTGATGCTTAAAGAGCACTTCTACTTCTACTCAAGTCACTTTTTTGATAGAGCACTTGTACTTTTACTCAAGTATGGTTCTCTAGTACTTTATACATCTCTGATGCTAGTGGCAATTGTGATTTTGTTGATTACAGTGCATTTGCAGCCTCAAGGGGAGTAAAAGGAGAGTGGGACCTCAAAACCACAAAACATAATTTGCAAACCGATTCAGTGTCATGTGGTATCCACACACTTGCAGTAAGTTATCAAGCATAGATCATTGCATGCATGTTTTTTAAACAAATTAAATTTAAACTTATTATCATACATAATCTTCCTTTGTACATGGTTTTATTAAAGTGCCAATAATTGTCAGATTCTGTAGTGACAGATAGGTTTCTCTCTATCTTATTTTTATTCTTTAAAAATGTTTGTCTTCCTTTAAGTTTGCCACTGAATTTCTGAAGGCTGGTGGCTTTATAACCTCCTTCCAGTGCCCTGTAATACAACAGGAAAGAATGCGCCTGTCCTCACTTTTGTTTGAATCTTTAGGTATGTGCCTTATTGATGGAAATGTTTTAAATGGGTATTATTATACATTTAAAAGTTCTGAGATTTGGCCCCTTGCCATATTTATTGCTCATTTAAAACTGTTGTTGAAGGATACTGGGTAATCAGATCCTCCATTGTCAGTCAAATAAGTAAAGTAACAGGCCACTGTTGAATAAGTAAATGTATATTTATTCAATCAAAATAAATAAATAAAAATCTATAAACCAAAGTGCATGCAAGCAAAAAAAAAAAAATTAATAAACACTTTTTTTTGTATATGTTTACAGATCGAACCAAAAAATGTGGAATTTGTGCCAAAAATATTTCAGGAAGAAAGAAAGTAAGTGCATTTATGTATGTATATGTATATATAAGTTATTTATTTTTTGTATATTTTTGCTGTCGTTTTAGGGCCACAAATCTACTTATAACTTTGCTACATTTGTTTGCCATTTATACCTTCATTACCTCAATTAACTGAATTGAACTCATCAAAGCTGTAGTTTTGCACAGTTATGTGGGATAGCTTTAAATAGTCTATCTTATGGCACTAGGACACATATATCTCAAACTTTACGAAAATCAGGCAAATACATTTTTAAGTTAAGGTTCCGTATTTCAGCTGATGTAAGTTGAATAAAAAAATCATAATATGCTTCTGGTAGCTGTGCTGTAAATAAGTATATTACACATAACCCTTTCACAAGCTCGCCTTCCGAAAATTGGACCCTTGACATATTTCTTGCTCATTTAATACTATTACTTTCCATTATTTGTGAATTAAATGTGTATTTACTGTATGCATATGGATTCACACTGTATGAAAGTTTAAAGTCAGATGATCAGTGGGTTGAGTTAAGTGTATTGACTGGGTAATTTGGGTCAATGTATAGAATATAATTTTTTTAAGCATTTACTGTATTAAAACCTTATCAACAGATTGTTAAAATAATCTATATTAGCAGCCTTATATATATATATATATATATATATATATATATATATATATATATGAGACTTGTATACATGAGGTTCACATCCCTATTGTATATGTGATTTCACTGTATTTTGTTTTAACAGATGGCATGTACCTGTGGGGCAGTGCTGCATGTACTGTGTGCAGCCACACCCATGTGCTACATATGTCAAGGTAAAACTGTATTTGAATTGTCTCATCACGCATGCACATACGGTACATTAAGCAATCTCCTTTGTCCTGTTATCAATGCACATACAATGAGGGTATGCATGGTTCCCTAACAAGTGGCAAATGTGGTTTGATTGTCTGTTTAATGAGTAAATCTAAGAAGTAATGTCATAACAGAAGTGAACTCTACTGCATGGCTCTTTTATCTCAACAAATGAAAATGTAATGCAAAAATGCAATTAGTATTTTTTATTCACATAGGCTTTGCTCACTCACTCATTCCAGTAACATTAAACACCAAAAAGGTTTTGCACTCATCTTGTTTTCTTTATGACTGTAGTGATGTTTTTATGCACTAGTCATAAGCACATTTGTTGTAGGTGATGTCACAAAATTTTGTGTATAACTTTCTATACAGAAGACAGCAACCCATTGGCCCAAATCTCTTTGCCTGCATCAGATACTGCAGCACACGCAGGTAATTATATATTATATTAATGACTTTTTTGTTATTGACTGGTTGGATCTCTTGCACCAGTTGTAATGAAGTCTCATTTAGATTATCTCTCACATTTATGTATTCTGTTTAACACAGCTGACCCAGACGTGTTAGTTGAGACCTCTGGATCTGATGAAGGCTCTGCACTACAACAGGGTAACTTTTCTAATTCTTGCATTTGACTGACCTAACTGAACTTTGGCTAAACCTCATTTGCACTATTACAGTCACTTCACCTGGGATAGCCATTTTCCAAATTAGTTTTCAATTCATATTCGATGAGTCAGTGTAAACACTATGCACATTTGCAGGCCAAAACAAGGCCCTAGTTCTCATATATGGTCTGTTTGTTGTTATTTTCTCTAGTGGTCAACCGACATATCAGTCGATATTTGTCATTTTTCATATCAGAAATCATGTCAGAAAAGGAGTGTCTGAGTTTAGTTTGTTTGTGTTAGACACAAGTATTGTTTGTTTAGAAACAGGTGTTGTTAGCTAGTAATCACACATATTCTGACATATTTTTGAACAGAAGAGAAAGTTATATCCATGTTGGAGGCCATAGGTAAACCTGTGGCCTGTTGCAGCGAGGAAGAGATGGAGGAAACCAAGGAGGAAGAGAGGCATAAGCACAATGGAGAAAGACATAGGGAACACGAGGGAGTGCAGGAAAAAGAAAAGAAAGTGTATAAAGTTTTAGGAAGGCTAACAGCACAAGGAAAGACCTACCAGGTAGATGAAGATGAGCTGAAGAGAAGAGTCAAAGGAGAAAACATGTCCACAAACATGTTCAGAGCATTAATAAGGGTTTGTATTGCTTACATTTACGTATAAAAGCACAAAAGTAGTTATAAGATGTAGTGGCCAAATAAAATAGTTTAAGGGCTGCAAGTTAATAAGAAGCATAAATATCACTGTTTTTTAAATGCAAGGTGCATCATCTTGGATTATTAGTGGTCACAAATCATACACAGTTTGCCACATTGCCTCTTATGGCTATTTATAGAATACATGAGTGATATTTAGAAAGCTCTCTGCTCACATGCTTTGCATCTGTGACACTGTACTTGTTTATGCATAGGTTGGCAAAAAAGATGTTCCACCCAATGTGCTGCAGCAGCCTAGAAAGGCAAAGACAAAGGTGACGATATTCAGCACTTTAACAGAGGGAGAGGCGGAAGACCTTGCCAAGGGGTTTGGAATGGCACTGACCAAACATGTGCCAAAAGACCAACTACTTTCTGGGATACCTGAAGAGGACATCCCAGCAACACTGTAAGTATGTCTGTGTAAGCTCTCTTTCTTCCTCTGTTTGGTATCATGTCTTATAATATATTGGTGGCTGCACCTTTCTTTATTGGCTATGAGGAAAACATCCAGGAGTGAGTTAAGATGTGACACTGTATATCAGTATTTATTTTCCCAAAGAAATATGAATTATTTATTGTATTCAGCCTGACATCCTTTTTGAAAAATAATGATTTTTAAACTTATGTCTGCTTTGCTGAACATTTAAATACATTTTAAGGATTGGGCATCTTGAATGTTGTTTTAATGTACGACCAATGGCAAAAGTTCCTTGGTTTTAAGGGCCATATTTACTAAGGGTTTAGCGCAAACCCTCTTTTGGCATTAAAATCTTACTGAATTTAAGTTTTTATTAGCACACAGTGAAAAAATAGCACTTTTTGTAGATGTTTTAGTTGTTTGTTAAAATTAACTGGCCTAATGTGCATTTTATTCTTACATTACCATTGTACAAACCTTTTTAGCCTGTCAACTAGTCCCTGTATCAAGAAGTCAGTTAATCAACTAGAGCAAAAAATGTAATGTCTTTTGTGATTTATAACAGAAAAGTGATGATAGCAGCTCAAGTAACATGTACATTTAAATATTGTTTTGCAGGAGAACCATTGAACAAATGAAGCTTAATGTGCAAAACCTTGGCCCTGAATCAGAGCTGGATTTGGCCACTCACCGCTTTGGACCTACAGCCGCAGATTTTTTCTTTTCCTTTTTAGAGGACTGTATGAAAAAAACTCAGCACCCATAAGGGGCACACATATACTAATGTGGAAGTCACATCATACAAATCAGTTCAGATTTGTAAACAAAAACAGGAAAGTTCAGATTACTTGATCATAATTTGATTTTTATTTCATTCTAGACAAATACAAAATACAAAGTTTTATTTTTTTATAGTAAATATATATTGGATTACTGAAGGTAACAGATGTATTAGATAACAAATACAAAGTTTGATAAAAATGGCAAAAATATGCACTTGAATAAAACATTTCTTTTAAACTTTATTTGAATTACTTTTTTGGCCCACTGTTTGCTCTGCGTTTTCTTCTTGACTTAACAGGAAAACTTGATGTGACAGATGTCCTTGTTTTTGAGTTAGTTTCTCTGTCTGTCTTTCTTTTTCTTGTTGCAAACAGTGGATGTATTTAACGTGACATGTCCGCATCACAAAGTCTCCCAAATCCATTAATGTTCATACTTTCTTCTTTTGTTTGCACTTCTAGTTCATTCACTTTATGGGCAATATCCTCTGGAATTCTCTCCCATGTCTGTAGAATCTTCAGTACGCTTTCCAGTTTCCTGATAGTTGTACGACGCATATCTTAATATGCACTTTCATTCTCAGTTACATTTGTATCGGCTCTACTGAATTGTTCATAGAACTTCTTGATTTTGTCTCAATCACCTCATTCAAAAGTCCCTTCGCAAGCAGTAGACAAGCACATTTTTTATGGTATGAGAAAGTACAGCAGTCACATATACTTGTCACAATACACGGTTTTGATGCTGCTCTTCCAAATAAGCTTTCAACCTCTAATGTTTTTTGAGGCTTTGCAGTAATGCTATACTTATTTGTTCGAATCAAGTTATTGGCATGGGCCTGCAGTTGTGTGTCCATGATATATGTAAAGATCTGTCATCTGAAATATCTTATTCAAGACAGAACTAAAATAAACTTATTAATTTAAAATAACATATTGCTGATACTGTAAAGTGTATGTAAACTTTTGACCTGAAGAGGCCAACAATTTAAATAACCTTTATTAATCATTATAAAACATGTAATGCTTAATAGATCACTATATATATATATATATATATATATATATATATATATATATATATATATATATTTACATAGATAGAAATATGAGATGTGTTTATTAACTTATTTAACATTATGTAATTATGTAATAATTAACAGATGATTAATATAAATAGAGATGCTTACAAATGTATCAAATATAATGCTTACAGACATAAAGTGTACACAAGTTTTGTTTAAAAGTTAGGGATCAGTAAGACTTTACAACCGTAATCTTTCATAATGTTATTACAATATAAAATTATGGTTTCCATTTTATTATCTTTTAAAATATAATTTATTTCTGTTATGTAAATCTGAATTTCCATCAGCCATTACTCCAGTATAAAGTGTCACATGATCTTCAGAAATCATTTTAATATGCTGATTTTTTAATTAAATAATCATATTAATCTGCCATATTATTATTATTATTTTAATTTTATTTTTGGAAACTTTTTTTCAGGATTATTTGATTTATAAAAAGTTAAAAAGAACAGCATTTATTCAAACTATAAATAGTTGCAAATAATGTAAATCTTTGCTATCACTTCTTATCAATAATGGTAGTGTATATTGTTAGAAAATATTTATATTTTAAATAAATAATGCTCTTCTTTTTAACTTTTTATTCATCAAAACAATCTTTAAAAAATTCAACTTTGATCACAGGAATAAATAACATTTTCATGTATATTAAAATATAATTTTTTTATTTTGCATAGTAATACATCTGCACACTGTCTGAGTAGTTGTTCATATATATGTATGTATGTATGTATGTATGTATATATATATATATATATATATATATATATATACAGACACACACGTACACAACATTTTATAAAAACTTTATACTTTATAAACGAAATATTGTTACAAGCTTGTTACCAAAGTTTCATGAATGTCACATTACAAGATAAAATTGTACTTTAAAACAATTGAAATAGAAACACACCGTTGAACAGGATTTCAGCTCTGACATGAACTGCATGATGTGCGCTCTTGAATCTGCCTTTTCAGGTCCACTCACACCAGATTCAGATCTTGACAGCCATCGAGTTACTGCCTGTGTGTAATAAATGGTGGGCAAATGGAAAGTAATTTAAACAGGTGAGAACTTCCATTGGCCTGACACTTGGCTAGAATTATTACAATCAATTGATGGCAACAATTTTTTACAGTTAAGGGTTACTCAAAACAAAACAACAAAAATATGTTATTACTATAGCCCAGGAAAACTTTGCCCCAAAAATGTATTTCTCCCAAAAAAAATAAAATAAAAACTGAATTAGGAGCCAAACTGTAATGTAATCAGGAATAATAATTAAAACTGTGCTGATGACTGGCAGACTGACATGAAGCCACTTTGAGGTTTATTACCCAGATAACATTAAGTCATTTTATAGGCTAGCTGTATTCTCAGTTGTATCTACATTATAGTTATTTTTTATCCACTGCTAATTTAGCCAATGAAAGTTAAATAACTAAATAATAACTGCAGTAAATGCTAAAACTGTTTGTAATATAAATTTCAACTCGTATTAATATTATAACCATATATTAATATTCATTTTAAAAAGAATTATATCTTAACTTCGTACTTACTTGTGTTACATGGTACCAACAGAGGAGAACGTCTGACTCATTGAATACCTTACGGATGGAATTGATTTCAGCCTGGTCTTTATCAACCATAAAGCACCTAATAAAAATAGAAACATTTTAAGCTTCAAGCCAGAGAAAAATATAACATATTACAGATATTTGCTGATAAAAATGCCTTATGTTTTATACTTTGTTGTTTACCATCTTTAGAAGTTACTAACCAAACCAATTTGTACTGTAACATCTACCAAGTAGCAAGTTTGGTCTAAATATGCTAAACCATTGCAGAAATATAGCCTTGAGTCCAAGTTTGCATGCCCTTCTTCGAATTTGTTTGCATGTTATTCAAGAATCGTTGGGTTTATCAAAAAGCTTCTGATAACTTTTTTTTACCAGCATAGTTTGAAGATTATCTGATTTGATTTTCTAGAAAATTGGAGCAACCATTTAAGGGAAGATTAGTTGTTGTTGTTTTTTTTGGGTGGGAAAAATTACCGGGAAAAATTTTATTTTATGGAAAAGGACATAGATAATTGCACAATTACATGATGGCACCAACTGAATTGTACTGAGCCAAGGAATCAGGGAAAAAAATAATTTTGTTAAGAAATTACATTTAACATAAACATGAATTTGTACATGTGGTGGCACTGTAAAGTTTGGAGACATTTACTGCAGTTAATGGTGAAACTGTCCTCTATCAGTGTGGCAAATTTCATAACTTTCCCACAAAGCAGTTCTATGGGCGACCATAGACTCAAAATCGGTGCTTGACTCCTAATTACACAATCTGTGTAATACATATAGCCATGTGTTTTTAGACATCCTGTGCAGAGGATACACTTTGCTGTGCACTAGATTAAATATGGTACATTAATTGCAGTTGCTATGTACTCATTCAGGTGATCTTTGGTTGAACTGACCCTTTAAGAAACTGAGTATACCCAAAACAGTATTGAAACATTTATTGTATATATTAAAAAAACTATATTAAACATTTTAATTTAATTTATTCATTTCTGTTTGTATTTACCTCGGAGGTACAGGAAATGTTGGTTTCAGTTCTTCCAGTGCCAACTGAAGTGTCTCTTGCTTTTCATTCCCCAAGATGATATAGGTAACAGGGATTCCATGACCATGACTGTCCCTGACAAGTAATGTAAATAAAGGAAAACCGTACTGGTTGACACCATGTGTCGCATCCATAAAAACAATATCTCTTCCGTATTCTTGAAGGTTGTCTCTCATGGACGGTGTTTGCAGAACTATGACAAGATCTGTTTGAGGACTATAAGGCTGATAAAAAATAACATAGTCTTTAAAAGGGCCCTCCAGAAGGCGTGAGGTACTAGTGGCATCATCTTTGTGTTGCTGATTTTTTCGCATCATACATGTGCGAATATTTTCAATATCTTTTGGGGTAACAAAATAAGCTCGGTTGTTGAGATCAGTATGTCCTTGTTCTTTTGACCACTCATGTGATTTTAGGAGAATTGTATCTGGTTTAACACCAAGAGATATTAAATCCTGGATATGCTTGACTAGCTCTTGACTAATGTTTTCTAAGTGGCCCTCAGAAGAACTTGATGGGTCATGTCCTGAATGAATGGTGTAAAGCCTTTCGACTATAACCAGTTTGTTGAGCCAGTCTGTCCTCTTTTTAAAGGAAACATAGGCCTTGCATCCTTTGGCACGTCGACTTCGTTGCGTGCATGCTCCAGACCGTTTGCATGAAAACAAGAAATATCCATTTTTTTGATTTTGCAAACTTGCAGAATTCACAGTCCTGAAGTTGGCATCTTTGGAGGTGTTTATGGTAGTGAGTCTTTGCTGTATAAATGCACAGGCATCTAAATCCTTTTCTAAAACATGGACTGTTATATCAGTCTCTTTTTTGTTTCCTTTAAAGCGCTCCTCTTTGTAGACCGTTGTTTTTATGAATTCCTCCATCTCTGATGTCGAAATCTAAAAAGCAAAGGGACCCGAAAAATTAGACTAAACATCAATAATGTCAAGTTAAAATCCATGATAATCTCAAGAAAACAATGCAATGCTTACTGTAACTTCTTCTAAACAGATTTAAAACCGTAATAATACATTAGCATTCATATGATGACTTTAGGTCATATTCATATGTAACAATAAATCAGTAATGACTTGAGGTCATCATATTCATATGTAACAGAATAAATCAGTAATGACTTGAGGTCATCATATTCATATGTAACAGAATAAATCAGTGATGACTTGAGGTCATCATATTCATATGTAACAGAATAAATCAGTGATGACTTGAGGTCATCATATTCATATGTAACAGAATAAATCAGTGATGACTTGAGGTCATCATATTCATATGTAACAATAAATCAGTGATGACTTGAGGTCATCATATTCATATGTAACAGAATAAATCAGTGATGACTTGAGGTCATCATATTCATATGTGACAATAAATCAGTAATGACTTGAGGTCATCATATTCATATGTAACAGAATAAATCAGTGATGACTTGAGGTCATCATATTCATATTTGACAGAATAAATCAGTAATGACTTGAGGTCATCATATTCATATGTAACAAAAAATCAGTGATGACTTGAGGTCATCATATTCATATGTAACAATAAATCAGTGATGACTTGAGGTCATCATATTCATATGTAACAATAAATCAGTGATGACTTGAGGTCATCATATTCATATGTAACAGAATAAATCAGTGATGACTTGAGGTCATCATATTCATATGTAACAATAAATCAGTAATGACTTGAGGTCATCATATTCATATGTAACAGAATAAATCAGTAATGACTTGAGGTCATCATATTCATATGTAACAGAATAAATCAGTAATGACTTGAGGTCATCATATTCATATGTAACAAAAAATCAGTGATGACTTGAGGTCATCATATTCATATGTAACAATAAATCAGTGATGACTTGAGGTCATCATATTCATATGTAACAATAAATCAGTGATGACTTGAGGTCATCATATTCATATGTAACAGAATAAATCAGTGATGACTTGAGGTCATCATATTCATATGTAACAGAATAAATCAGTAATGACTTGAGGTCATCATATTCATATGTAACAATAAATCAGTAATGACTTGAGGTCATCATATTCATATGTAACAATAAATCAGTGATGACTTGAGGTCATCATATTCATATGTGACAGAATAAATCAGTGATGACTTGAGGTCATCATATTCATATGTAACAAAAAATCAGTAATGACTTGAGGTCATCATATTCATATGTAACAAAAAATCAGTGATGACTTGAGGTCATCATATTCATATGTAACAATAAATCAGTGATGACTTGAGGTCATCATATTCATATTTGACAGAATAAATCAGTGATGACTTGAGGTCATCATATTCATATGTAACAATAAATCAGTAATGACTTGAGGTCATCATATTCATATGTAACAAAAAATCAGTGATGACTTGAGGTCATCATATTCATATGTAACAATAAATCAGTGATGACTTGAGGTCATCATATTCATATTTGACAGAATAAATCAGTAATGACTTGAGGTCATCATATTCATATGTAACAATAAATCAGTAATGACTTGAGGTCATCATATTCATATGTAACAATAAATCAGTGATGACTTGAGGTCATCATATTCATATGTGACAGAATAAATCAGTGATGACTTGAGGTCATCATATTCATATGTAACAATAAATCAGTGATGACTTGAGGTCATCATATTCATATTTGACAGAATAAATCAGTAATGACTTGAGGTCATCATATTCATATGTAACAATAAATCAGTAATGACTTGAGGTCATCATATTCATATGTGACAGAATAAATCAGTGATGACTTGAGGTCATCATATTCATATGTAACAAAAATCAGTGATGACTTGAGGTCATCATATTCATATGTAACAAAAAAATCAGTGATGACTTGAGGTCATCATATTCATATGTAACAATAAATCAGTGATGACTTGAGGTCATCATATTCATATTTGACAGAATAAATCAGTAATGACTTGAGGTCATCATATTCATATGTAACAATAAATCAGTAATGACTTGAGGTCATCATATTCATATGTAACAATAAATCAGTGATGACTTGAGGTCATCATATTCATATGTGACAGAATAAATCAGTGATGACTTGAGGTCATCATATTCATATGTAACAAAAAAATCAGTGATGACTTGAGGTCATCATATTCATATGTAACAATAAATCAGTAATGACTTGAGGTCATCATATTCATATGTGACAGAATAAATCAGTGTCGACTTGAGGTCATCATATTCATATGTGACAGAATAAATCAGTGTCGACTTGAGGTCATCATATTCATATGTAACAATAAATCAGTGATGACTTGAGGTCATCATATTCATATGTAACAATAAATCAGTGATGACTTGAGGTCATCATATTCATATGTAACAAAAAAATCAGTGATGACTTGAGGTCATCATATTCATATGTAACAATAAATCAGTGATGACTTGAGGTCATCATATTCATATTTGACAGAATAAATCAGTAATGACTTGAGGTCATCATATTCATATGTAACAATAAATCAGTAATAACTTGAGGTCATCATATTCATATGTAACAATAAATCAGTGATGACTTGAGGTCATCATATTCATATGTGACAGAATAAATCAGTGATGACTTGAGGTCATCATATTCATATGTGACAGAATAAATCAGTGATGACTTGAGGTCATCATATTCATATTTGACAGAATAAATCAGTGATGACTTGAGGTCATCATATTCATATGTAACAATAAATCAGTGATGACTTGAGGTCATCATATTCATATGTAACAATAAATCAGTGATGACTTGAGGTCATCATATTCATATGTAACAGAATAAATCAGTGATGACTTGAGGTCATCATATTCATATGTGACAGAATAAATCAGTGATGACTTGAGGTCATCATATTCATATGTAACAATAAATCAGTGATGACTTGAGGTCATCATATTCATATGTAACAATAAATCAGTGATGACTTGAGGTCATCATATTCATATGTAACAGAATAAATCAGTGATGACTTGAGGTCATCATATTCATATTTGACAGAATAAATCAGTAATGACTTGAGGTCATCATATTCATATGTAACAGAATAAATCAGTAATGACTTGAGGTCATCATATTCATATGTAACAATAAATCAGTAATGACTTGAGGTCATCATATTCATATGTAACAATAAATCAGTAATGACTTGAGGTCATCATATTCATATGTGACAGAATAAATCAGTAATGACTTGAGGTCATCATATTCATATGTAACAATAAATCAGTGATGACTTGAGGTCATCATATTCATATGTAACAATAAATCAGTGATGACTTGAGGTCATCATATTCATATGTAACAATAAATCAGTAATGACCTGAGGTCATCATATTCATATGTAACAATAAATCAGTAATGACCTGAGGTCATCATATTCATATGTAACAATAAATCAGTGATGACTTGAGGTCATCATATTCATATGTAACAATAAATCAGTGATGACTTGAGGTCATCATATTCATATGTAACAATAAATCAGTAATGACTTGAGGTCATCATATTCATATGTAACAAAAAAATCAGTGATGACTTGAGGTCATCATATTCATATGTAACAATAAATCAGTAATGACTTGAGGTCATCATATTCATATGTAACAAAAAAATCAGTGATGACTTGAGGTCATCATATTCATATGTAACAATAAATCAGTAATGACTTGAGGTCATCATATTCATATGTGACAGAATAAATCAGTGATGACTTGAGGTCATCATATTCATATGTGACAGAATAAATCAGTGATGACTTGAGGTCATCATATTCATATGTGACAGAATAAATCAGTGATGACTTGAGGTCATCATATTCATATGTGACAGAATAAATCAGTGATGACTTGAGGTCATCATATTCATATGTGACAGAATAAATCAGTGATGACTTGAGGTCATCATATTTATATGTGACAGAATAAATCAGTGATCACGGATTATTACAGTAATAGATTAGTAATAAATCGCTTCTACCTGGATCTCGCAGCGAATTGCAGTACTCTCTGATGGTGGACCGAGCTGAATGGTCCGTGCGGCGAGCAAACTAGCGCTGTTTTGTTCCGCATTTCGGACGTTTGTCTTTGAATGCTACTGGATGCAACGAAACGGAAATGGACAATGGCACAGTGATGTAACTTCACATGTTAACGAGAGAAATATTAAGAAAATTTGTGGTGGCGGCAGTCCGAGCGCTAAACCGGCAGAAAATAAGATCGCAATACGGCCACTATTTAATCGCAGCCTTTTTATAGTTTGGGACAAAATAAAAAATGAAATAAATGTAAAAACAACATTTATCAGACTGTTTTAACCGAATCAGTCTGGACTAGTAGGAACGGCTATTTAGGCTAACTTTCCAATGCAAACTAACGTTAAAACTTCGGTGGTAAAAATAATCTAAAAATAAAAATGAATTGTACTATCATTAATATACTGATATAAATTTATACGAGAAAATAAAAAGTTGTGGTCTTACCTTTTTACTTGCTATCTTCTCTGGTATCACGGTGCTTGCAGATGCAGGACAGTTTTTCTTTTCTTTGAATTTGTAAGAGGGACGTTACTGTTATTTTGGCGGACTCTGCACTGCGCACATAGTGATGACGTCATAAACTTTGATTGGCTGAGGCAGTTGTTGTCCCAGGGTCATCATAAAAAAATATTGGTCTCAGGACAACGAGGACTTGGCAAAATCAGGACGTGCTGTGTGGAGTGGTGGCCAAATACTAGTATTTTCTTCATCTATTAACTAAATTAAATGAATATTTGGTGTGTCCACCCTTTGCATTTAAAGGAGCTTTTGCCCTCTGTGTGCTTGCTCATAGTTTTTCAGGTAGCATTGCAGGTAGGTCTCTTTAAGCATCTTGGAGACATTTCCACAGAATGGATGATGATGAGATCAGATCTCTGTGGAGCACTAGCTGTTGCCAGACTCCTTGTGCAAACAAAAATGTCACTGGATTATTACAATTAATGGCAAAATGAATGTTTCAAATTTTTAAGTGATATTTCCTACTCACACACTTCAACAAAAGATAGAAATAACTGACTTGAAACCATTTTTAGCTGATGGAAATACTAATGTTCTAATAATTTTGGCCACCACTCTATATATATGATAAATTGATCCCAGGTCATCTTTCTTAATGTACTCAAACGGTGTCATATTAAATGTGCATATACAGCAGAGTATACAGTGATCGTCATAACACACCGGAACAAGAGCATATGCACAGAATCAATGCCAAGACAAATGCTGAGCAATATAGAACCTCCGGGGACTCGCTGTGCATACTCCTTACTCAACGATTTCCAAATGACTCAACAACACCATACTAAATAACTTAGCACACTTTGAACATCAGTTAGAAGAAATTACCTAGAAATGTCCTGTGGGAAGTTGACAGTACCTGGGCTTGCTTACACCTGCACTCATGCCAACTTTACTTCACATTATCTGGAATTCCTGGCTCTAAAATAGAACTGAGATATTTAAACAGAACTAATCACGGTGAGAGAAGCCAGTGATCAAATTATGCCTCAGCATCTGTTCTTCAGATTAGTTTCTAATTTCTGGAGCCAGTGGCTCAGTGCCCCACTTTATGAGAGCAAAGAAAACTTGGAACTTACAACTTCAGAAACATTTGAGTAAAAAGGAGGCTAGGGGATAATTTAAAACCATTTCAAATTATTAAACTTTCCTAAGTGTGCTGAGACAGTGTGTTCTTAGCATGAGAAAAAATCCATTGCAAGCAAGAAACGGATGTAATCATAAACTGTGTGTCATAAAAAAGTAATTATATTTACACTTGTATGAAATATTCTGTAATTTAAAGATGCATTAAAAACCTAATAAAATAATAATAATAATAATAAAACTATGTTTGAAAAAGAGGAGTACCACACGGGTTGTATCTGTGGTTGTTACAGTTATATCTTTCAGGGAGATGCTTTTTTGTTAAAATGGAGAACTCTACTTCATCAACTGCAACTTTAAACTGTGGGGTCCCCCAGGGATCAATTCTTGGTCCTATTCTTTTTTAATTGTACCTCCTTCAACTTGGAATAATTTTTAAAAAGCATGGCATCTCCTATCATTTGTATGCTGATGATTGTCAAGTGTATATGCCAATCAGAAAGCATGAAGGCCCCTGACACTACTTCTTGAATGTTTAAATGACGTCAAAGCATGGTTGGCCCAAATCTTTTTTTTAACTAAATGAGAGTAAAACCGAGATTATCTAGTTTGGCCCCACTAATCCCATTATAGGTTTGGGCTCCCTCAATTATTTTGTGCATCCTGTTGTAACTAACCTTGGGGTAAAAATAGATTTTAAACTAAACAAACAAATAAATGCAGTAGTGAAATCTAGTTTTTATCATCTTCGCCTTTTAGCCAAAGTTAAACCATTTTTGTCTTTTAACAGTTTTGAACAAGTTACACATGCCTTTATTTCTTCTTGTTTAGACTACTGTAATGCAATTTATATTGGTATAAATCAAAACTCACTTTCACACTTACAGTTAGTCCAAAATTCTGCAGCACGTCTTTTAACAGGAACCAAAAAGTGCGCTCATATAACTCCAATTCTTGCCTCATTGCACTGGCTTCCTGTTTTAGGATTGATTTTAAGATTTTATTGTTTGTTTTTAAAGCTGTGAATGGACTGGCCCCAACATCTCGGACCTCATCCAAATTTATACGCCAGCGCAGACACTGAGGTCGGAGGGACAGCTACAGCTTGCAGTCCCTAAGTCAAGACTTAAAACTCGGGGGGGGGGGGGGGGGGGGCATTTTCTGTGGTGGGATCTAAACTATGGAACGCTCTGCCCCTCCATGTCCGAACTGACAACGTGATCTCATGAGAATACGTGTGTATTTTTACGTTAAATGTGGTTCTACCACACCTACATTTACTTACGTTTTCATGCACATAGAAACGTACAATTTAAATCATTAGTAAAACGTACAAATACTTACGTGTTAGCAGCTAGTGTTTTAAGGCTCGTCTAAAGTCCTTTGTGGTTTTTATTATTTTTATATTTTGTATTCTATATATTTTAATTGCTTTGTATGTTCTGAGTCTTTTGGGCAACACTTTGCAAACTTTGTGTTTGTAAAATGTGCTATAGAAACAAAAGTAGATTTGTTTGGATTGTATACTGTTCAATATGTACATTGCAATTTAGCAGTGAAACTAGCATTATCTCCTGATTCTGACCCAATTCCTTAAGAAACACAAATGCGATTCTTGCCTGGCACAACAAGCAAAAATGGCTCTTCTACACTGTAAAAATGATTGTGATTTTAACAGTAATATATATATATATAAACTATAAACTAAATATATATATTTTAACATATATATATATATATATAAACATCTCATCACCACCAAAAAGTGGTGTATTTTACCGTAAATGTCACCATTTTTATTTTACAGTGTAACCTTCTCTCTTCAGTTAATATTGTAACCAACAGTCTAACTTCTGCTATCTCTGGTAAGCTTTCTCAGTCTTTTAACTGAACTTCAATGACCCACACAGTGATTTGTAGAGTGTAAATAAAACTGCAAAAACAATTTTTAAATGTATTCAGACAGCACGGAACTTTATCTCATACAGATTTGACGCCTCTTCTTTGTCTGTTTGTCTGACAGATGGCTGTAAGTTACGTTTTTACGTTGAGTCATAAAGTGTGTAAAAGCATATCATACTCTGTTCTCTTTCAGATTCCAGACTGAACATTCTACAGTTTATTATATTCCTTTATGATAGTTGCTTGTCAGACTTTACAAACATGATCCCAGCTAACGCACACACACAAGAAGACTCTTCTGGAGTTTTATTTCATCAGTCTGTGATATTTTCTGTGACAGACAACAAAAACAATATAGCATTACTTTTGATCATAGCTCGTCTTTTTTTTTAAAAAACTGAAAAAAAACGTGGCGGTTTGTTGTGGGAGAAGCCATACTGAAGGACCATGCCTAAAAACTTCTCACACTGGCAGACTCATTGTAGGTGAATCTCCATCTCAGTGGTCTTTAATCAGTTGATGACATATCAAACTGCATCTAAAGACTGCATCTATAGATCTATTGTGTTAATGCATCTCATTGATCGCATTGTGAACTATAATCTATGCATTTTTTTTTGTTTGTTTTTTTTTTTGTCAAAATGTCATAACTCATAATCCCGTCCCATTCTTAAAATAGACTGCAGGCTGACATTCAGACCTGCCTCCGTCCATTTAAAACAACAATGCATAGGACCAAGTTCACTCAGATGTTTCTCAATATTGCTACTTCCATTGCATGCAACATAAAAAGAGTTCTTGCATTAACAACAACTGGATTTTCAAACAAATAGGCATACATTTGTTTTAGCGCTGGGGGAAAATCATTGTCAGGAGCATCATTGAAAATTGTACCATCTAAGACATTGATGCAACACATGACCCCCATGAAGGAAAACCAATCAAAACACATCATTGATAAACTTCAGTCATGTACTGTAAACATTAAAATATTAGATCAAATATAAGTTGTTCACCCATCAGGTTTTCTCCCACGAGCAGGACTCTGATCACAGTTTTGGAAAACAATGTATCACATGTTTGAAGGTAGGCTCTTATGCAAAGCCAACAGAACAACAGTCTCTGCATTAGTTTTTGCTCTGTCTGCTACAAGTACTCAGGATTGACTCTATCAAATATTCCTCCTCTATCCTATTTTTTTCTTTTCTTTCATCATCGTGTACAGCTTGATACATTATAGCAAACAACAACCTCTGTTTCATTACCTTATATCTTAACGGAATGGGTAAACTGTTAATTCTGATCAAAACATTACAGTGTAGTGAATTTAGTTTTTAGGCACACAAAGAGAAAAAGGAGACAGAATAGTCTCGAATTGTGTATCAGTTCATAAAATGAGGGAATAATGTCTTCATTTGTCTTCTGTTTGGGCCCTAAATAACATCATTAATCATTTTTTTGTTAGACTTCATAAAATAGATATTTATTGATTGGTACAAAGGCGATGAAATAAAATATTATCAGTCACAGAAGTATGAAGTTATTCATGTCTATAGGTGGGGAGTCTGAGCTTTTTCATTTGGAGGGGTTTTCTCAGTTGGTTTTTGTGATGAACATCCCTCCAGGCAAAATCAAATGATGAATGATTTTCTGCAGGAACACAAACATGCACACACGCATGCACACGAATGCAAACAGTTCAAGTACACATACAAAATGCACTTGCTTGTCCTTGACATTTGAATTATTATTATTTATTTTTTTTACTTCTTTTATCATTTGCATTACCTTAATGTTGAGCAATGGTAGTTTCTGGTCCACATCTCATTTTGTTTTATGATAAACAGCAGCTTGAACATTCTGCAGATTTTCAGCTTTCATGTTCAACGTTTAAAATGACTTGAAGGTGAGTAAATGATTACAGGAATTTCATTTTCACTGTTATTTTTTGCTGACCATATTTCTGCCTCATTTTGACTCTCGGAACCTCAGCATGTTTAGAATGTTCTGGGTAAATTATGCTGATAGTGTTATATTTTCCAGCTTTCGAGTCCTGTTTTCAACCTTATACTCTACTCTGAAAGCATACAAACATGTCTCTGCTTTCCTTTGCACACTCCTTTAGATTGTTTGTGTTTGTCCTGATGGTGATCTTTTTCTGGCTACGCTTTCTACAGCGATGGTGGATGTTATATCATGTATTTTCACCACAGGGCAGAATTTTCTGATGGATTTCCAGGGTAACTCATAATTCTATCATTCTCAAATGTGGTTTCTGTCACATCCTCAAGATTAGCTAGAGAGAAAAAATTTCAAGCTCTCGACCACTCATAAATGTTATTACTCACTAAGTGCCCACATTTAGAACATGATCAAAGAAATCTTTAACTTCTACTACACCACATAAAATAAAAGATGAATAGCTGTACAAGGGTAGAAATTAATAATTAATAAAAATGTATACTGAAAGACATGATGAAACATATTTGCAACATTTCATGTTCTTGCTTATATATATATATATATATATATATATATATATATATATATATATATATATATATATATATATATATGTATATATATATTGCTGCCTTATGTTTTAAAACTGTTAGTTTTTTAAAGTTATTTTTTTAAGTTTTCCCCCACAACAATCTACACTCCATAAACCATAATTGTAAGAAAAAAAGTAAAAAAAAAACTCTGCAAATTTATTAAAAATAAAAAACTAAATTGATCCCATTGCATAAATATTCATAACCTTATCTGGGACAGTTGCTCAGTAGCTCAGGAGTATTAATTTTGCTTGTAGATGTCACTATCTATCAAGTGATGTTATCCTGTGGCAAATTCAATTGAATGGGTATGATTTGGAAAGGCACACACATCTTAATAAAAGGTCTAACAGCTGATAATGCATATCAGAGCAAAAATTAAGCATTGAGGTCAAAATAACTGCCTGTAGAGATCAGAAACAGTTTTGCATCAAGCCACACATCCGTAGAAGAGTTCAGAAAAAAAAATCCTGCTTCATTGAAGAGTCACAGAAGCATGTAGTCTCTGTAACCCTTAATGGAAGAAGTTTGAAAAAAAGGACTAAAATCATGAGAGCTGGCCTCCTGGCCAAACTGAACAACTGATAGAGAAGGGCTTTGGTTAGTGTGGTGTACAAGAACCTGATAGTCACTCTAGTTCAGCTCCATGATCATATGTGGAGATAGGAGAAATCTACAGGACAATCATCACTCCAAAACTCTGCTGATCCAGTCTTTATGAGGGTGTGGCCAAACTCAATCCTCTCTTCAGTAAAAGCGTATGAAAACACGCTTGGCATTTTAAAAAAAAAGCACCTAAAGGACCCTCAGAGTCTGAGAAACAAGATAATCTGATCTGATTAACCTCAATTCTAAGCATAATGTTTGAAGGAAACCAGCTCTGCTCATCACCTTCAGAGTACCATCTCAAAAGTAAAGTGTGCTGGTAGCAGCCTCATGTTGTGGGGCTGGTTTACAGTGAGGGATTGAGGGACTCATCAGAGTAGAAGAAATGCTCAGTGCAGCAAAATATAGAGATAGCCTTGATGAAAACCCAGTCCAGAGCATTCAGAATCTCAGACTGGGCAGAAGGTTCATCTTCCAATAGGACAGTGACCCTGAGCACACAGCAAGAGTGGCTTATAGACAGCTCTGTGAATGTCCTTAAGTTGCCCAGCCTCAGCCTGAACTTGAACCCAATCACATATTTCTGAAGAAACCTGGAAATGTGCATCTGCCTGACAAAGCCTGAAAGTTGAAGAGATGAAGGGAAGAATGGCAGATAATTGCCAAATGCTGATGAGCAAAGCTTGTTGCATAAGACAAAAAAGACTTAAAACTGTAAAGGTGCTTCAGCTAAATATTTAGTTATACTTATGCAATGTACTTATTTCAGCTTTTTATTTTATATAAATGTACGAAGTTGTGCCAATTCTGTTTTTTGCATTGTCAGTGTGATGTATGGATTGTATATTGATGTGGGAAAAAAATATTTAAAGAAGTTTATCAAACCAACCACATCCACAACTTAAACTCCCATCTTCTACTTCTGTCCCCTTACTGAGGCAGAAGTATCAAAACTTCTCCACTCCAGCCATCCTACAACTTGCCCTCTAGACCCAATCCTCTCACACCTTCTCCAAGCAATCTTTCCTACACTCTTACATGCATTCACACACATCATCAACACATCTCTCCTCACAGGCACTTTCCGCACTGCATTCAAGCAGGCCTGGGTAACCCCATTGCTCAAAAAACCTACATTAAACACTTCACTTACAGATAGCTACAGATCTGTCTCTCTCCTTCCATTCATAATGAAAACCCTCAAACTAGTTGTTTTCAACCAGGTATCATTGTTTCTTTCACAGAACACAACAAACTGGACGCTAAACAGTCAGGTTCTAGGAGTGATCATTCAACTGAGGCCCCGTTTACACTTGTGCATTTTCATTTAAAACGCATAACTTTTGATACAGTCACGCCTATTGTTTACACTACTCCAGCGTTTTCCACATTCGAAAACTGAGACAAACGCTGCTGAACCCGTTTTAGTTTGAAAACTCTGGGGTTGCGTTTTAGTGTAAACAGACCAAAATGGAGACTTTAGAAAATGATGGTAACCGTATCATGAACAGTAATCATGCTCATTGTTGAACCTGCTATTGACTATATCTTTAACACTTTCTGATACTGAGGTTAGTGCTCTGCTGGGTTCTACCCAAAAAGAACAGGAGGTATCCGAGGAGGGCAAAGAAGCTGAGGCTGTGCCTTCTCAATCCTTCTGCCCTGCGTATGTAGAGCTGTTGGAGGTTATGGATCTAGTGACTAGCAACCGACTTCTTGTTTACATTTTCACCCATATGCCCAGTGTGTATGAATGGTCACGTGAAATGCGTTTTCGGGTAAGTAGTATAGATGGAGATCCTTTCTGAAATCCAGCTAAAACGCCTGTGTAAATGCGGATCGTTTTAATTCTAAAACGCCGTTTTATAATATAAATGCACTATTGTAAACGGGGCCTGAGACTGCACTACTGTCAGTCATGGAAGCCATGCGGATTGCAAAATCTGATTCCAAATAATCAGTTCTTATACTGCTGGGTCTATCTGCTGCTTTTGACGCTGTCAATCATCAGATCCTCCTGTCCGCCCTCTCATCACTGGGCATCACAGGGATTCAACTTCACTGGTTTGAATCCTATCTAACTGGTAGGTCTTTTCAGGGTGGCCTGGGGAGGGGAGGTATCCAAAGCACATCAACTGGTCATTGGGGTTCCTTAGCGATCAGTTATTGGACCCCTCCTCTTCTACATATACACAACATCACTAGTTCCTATCATACAGGCATATGGCTTCTCCTACCATTGCTATGCTGATGATACACAGTTCTATCTCTGATTTCAGCCAGATGATCCAACGGTAACTGCACAGAGCCTTCTCAATCCTTCTGCTCTGCATATGGGGAGCTCATTGGCGGTTTACAAGAGAGAGCAAGGTGATGCGGCAAGCTTGGCTTGACGAGCATTATCTTTCTGACCATAGCCCTCCAGCTCAGGTGAGCCTTCCATTTCTGCCTGATCTCCATGCAGAGATCGAAAAGGAATGGAAGAGGCCATTTTCTTCTTTGAGAGGATTTTTTGACTATGAGAGGATGCCCCCTGTAGAAGAGACGCTGGCTAGCTATCTTTCTGTGAGGGAGACGTCCTCTCTTAAACCTCCCTCCTTGCCATCTAAGCCCCTTCAGGATACATCTCAATTAAATGGCAAGGCATACGCAGCAGCAGTTCAGGCTGTGGCTTCATTTCACACAATGGCAGTGCTTCAAGCATATCAAGCTGATCTGCTAAAAGACCTGGATAAAGGCGAAGGCCTTTCTCCTGATCAGGTAGCCAAGCTGCACCACACCACAGATCTCTCTCTCCGTGCTACAAAGCAGGCCGCCTCCACCATGGGAAGGTATATGGCGGCCATGGTGGTAACAGAGGCACATCTGTGGGTGAACCTCACAGACATCGTGAAGAAAGAAAGGGGTTTTCTTCTCGATACTCTGGTTTCACTTTTCGGTACCTCCGTTGAGACGGTAGTCGAGAAGTTCAGGGAGGGGAAGGCGCACTCAGCTGCCTTCAAATCCTTCATTCCACGAAGGTCCAGGTCTGAGCCTGAACAACATAGGGGTCCTGGTCCGTCTAGATCTGAGGATCAGAGAAGGGCACAGAAGGCTAGTGTCACGACTCACGCGCCTCCCCCACCTGTGGGTAGGGTTAAGAGGAATCGTGGGTCACGGGAAGGTAGGCAAGACCTAAGGGATGTGATCCAGATGAGGTATCAGCGTTCTCGTCAGAATCCGAGCGATACTTAAGTATCTACTTGTTCCCTTTGGGGTTTTTACATCTGCCCCTTGCTAATTCCCACCAGCTCTCCACCTGACCAAGGTTAGGTGGGAACTTCTTGCATAACAGTCTCCTATGCTGGACCTATGATGTTTTGGTTGGTTCTATGTTCATAGTAACCACCTTACTGATGGTCCGGATTAAAGGGAGTCACCCCTTGAGTGGGGCTCCAGCGCAGGAACCAGGGTGGGTGAGTATGATCCATTCTATATGTACTGATATATGTTTCAAATTGCTGTTGGTTATGTGTGTACTAATCCTCTGTGAGTTTTCTTTGCAGTGCTCAATTACAGTGGTTACTAAACACTCGTCGGCATTATGTCCAGCCAGTATGATAGCCCTGGTTCCAGCTTCATGTTTCCGGTATCAGGCGGCCAGATCAAAGGTTTAGAGCCTTAGTGATCATCAGTCCTGGCACGGCACTATAAGGAATTTCATGGATGTCGCCGGCCAACTTGTTGGTGTTTTATGCACAGACACTATTTAAACTGAACAGAGATGACATCACTGAATTCAGTGATGAACTGCCTTTAACTGTCATTTTGCATCATTGACACACTGTTTTCCTAATGAATGTTGTTCAGTTGCTTTGACGCAATGTATTTTGTTTAAAGCGCTATGTAAATAAAGGTGACTTGACTTGACTTTTATCAATGTATGCTCAGACATGGGTCACGACGAGGCATTCCCCATAGCGACCCCTAGAGGATGCAGTGTCTTGTTGCCTACTCAGGGAACCATGGTTACATTTGTAACCTGGGATGTTTTTCTTCAATTAACCCATCAGCTTTGGTCAGAAATCTTGGTGTAATCTTTGATGACCAGCTGACCTTCAAAGACCACATTGCAAAGACTGCTCGATCTTGCAAAATTGCATTGCACAACATCAGAAAGATCAACCCCTTTCTTATGAAGCGTGCTGCACAACTTCTTGTCCAGGCCCTTGCCATTTCTAGGTCTAGGTTGGACTATTGCAATACTCTTCTGGCTGGACTTCCCTCAAGCACAATCAAACCTCTACAAATGATTAAGAATGCAGCAGAATGGCTGGTCTTCAACGAGCTAGAAAGATCCCATGTTACACCTCTTTTTATTTCCTTGCACTGGCTACCGGTTGCAGGTCGAATCAATTTTAAGACACTGTTGCTTGCATATAGCACAGCCGCAGCCTCAGCAACCGCCTACTTCCACCCACTATTACGAATCTACTGTACATCCCCTCCAGAAGTCTAAGATCCACTAAGACCTACACCTCATGGTCCCATCACAGAGAGGCTCAAAATCACTTTCCAAAACATTCTCGATCACCATTCCTGGCTGGTGGAATTATCTTTCCACCCCTATCCGGAATACTGAATCCCTTACAATTTTCAAGTTACAGCTGATCACTTATCTCTTTTGACACTACTTGACTTCATCCTAAAAAAATAATAATAATAAAAAAAGAAATTGTATTTCCTTTATTTATACCTTCCATTTCTAGCTTGTACTTATTTGAACAAATGGCTGATAGTTGGTATTACGAGCACTTACTGTATCTGTTTGCCTCTTTAAGAAAAAATGCTTTATGTATTCCCCAATTGAAAGTCGCTTTAGATAAAAGCATCTGCAAAATGACTTAATGTAATTGTAAATGTTAATTGAGATTAAAGGTTTCAAAATGATTGTTCACAACACTCAACATTTTTTATTAAAATCAGAATTTCTTTTCATTCTGGTATGAAATAATTTACCTTTACGTACTATATGTGAGCATTTGACTCTGTGTGTGTTTAATTACTGTGGACACTACATTGCTTTGGCAAACTGCACTGACAGCATGTTACCTCAGCAATATTTAGTGAGTTCAGGCACACTGATTCATTCCAACACACACACACACAACCCCTCACCTCCATCAGCCTATAATTTGACAGATAAATGGCCTCTAAAACACAGTCTGACAGCTTGTTGAGGGAATAAACTGTGAAAGAAATTGTTATTGAGGTACTTTTGATCCACTTCCACTTTATGCACCATTAACATGCTGAGGAAGTTGAGTTCTTTTTATTCACATCTACATTAACTTCTAAATGGTGTTTGAGCAGGTCCAGGTGCTGATATCTGAATTCTTCTGTGGGTAGAGCAGCTAATCAGGACATAGAGGATAGCTAATTTCTGATGGTGTGATTGTATCTCTTTGTTCTCCTCTTTAATGGTCATTATCTCTCTCAGAAGACTCTGCTCACAGTACTTCTCATCAGGATGTATGTGTATCTGTGTGTTTGGTAGTGATTAAGATGGCCTCAGGATATCACAAACTCAATCAGCACCAATCTGGCTTAAAGGCCAGTGTGCACTTGAGAAATAAAGTATTGGGCTGAGTGCATCAGTAGAGGAAGGCTGTGAAAAAGCACAGCAGGTGCAAAAAAAAAAAGGATATGTGAAGTTTTGGCAGTTTTACTCATTAGCTCTCTCACTCTCAGCCTCTTAGCTTTGTAGGTGGAACTTTACACAAGAGGGATACACTTTGGTGTCTCCTTCTATGAAGGTAATAGAGTAGCAAAACTCGAGAGGTTGAAAATCTGAATGTGAGAACTTGTCATATTAATATTTGTATTTGTAAGTTGAAATTTACACTCACAGCTCTGATGTGAAAAGCTGAATCTTTCAAACAGACAATGATCAAAACACCTGTATATATAGATACTTACTAACCCAATTGAACAGTAGTGTAGTTTTATCATTAATTTAAATATGAGTAATTTAAGTCAATTAATTTTGACTTAATGTTTTTTACGAGAAAATAACAAAATTACACATCTTTTTTTGTATGTTAAACTGTATGTTACCATGTCCAAATGTAAATGTGTAAGGACCGGTAATTTTTGTTGTTCTTTTTGTTATGAATTTTTGTTGAATGGTTTCACACACCAGTTTGACTGGAAACTACATAAAGGGACAACTCTGAGACTAAATTATCACATAGGTTCGTAATGTCATTAAGATCTTGGCAGGTGCAATAGATTTAAAGGAAGGATATGACATCCATTTGGGACTCAAAAACATCCAGTCACTGAAGTGGGGAATTTAAGTTATGTTAATTACTGTATACCATCTGTGCTTGTGATTTCTAAGCACCAATTGACCTATAAGTGGCTGTAAAAGAGCCCTATGTGATACGCATGTGTACCCGACACCATGAAGGACTCAATCACTTCATCTGAGCTTGAAGGAAACAGGAAGCCTAAACAAAGGTTAACCACTGGCTAATGAATGTGACACTACTTTGTATAATATTAAGAAATTAGTTGCTCTATTCATTATAGTTCTACATAAAAACCAGGAGCATGGCATGCAAACCTTGCACATTATTTCTGAATTATTGAATCATCTAGTATTGCAAATAAAACCAGGACAGTGAAGCCATTTCATTTACATATTAACAAGGGCACAGCTGTCCCTCATTCTTTTTCTGGCATATTCCATACGGAACTGGTATAGATTATTGTATTTGGACTGAATATGTAACCCATGCTGGTCCATAATGTCTGCTGGCCTGGAGTTAGTACAGACCAAATAACACCAGAAAACATGGACATTTTGAATGAGAGATAATTGTTTAAAATTATTTATAAATAGATTGTTTGTATAGACATTGTCATGACATTTTAAGTATCTATTAATTAATTATATTTTACACGGTATTCATTTATACAAACATGAATGTGAAGGAAATCACAAGTCAGCAGGAAAAATAACTTTGCTAGATTAAGTGTGAGGGGGAAAATGTTAGATTAAGTATAAGGAAAAACAGATTTATTATTTAATTATGAGATATGCATGCAGTATGGTGTTTCCAGTATTCATTCATTTGTATGCATTGTGTGGATTAAAGAATGTGTGTGTGTTTTCTTTTTTCAAGTGAGATTAATACATTGTTGCATAAATCTACCTCTCTCCAGTGTTTTATATAAGCACAGCATCATCAAACCAAATAACAGAATCTGACACTTTTAGTTGTGTTTAATTTCTAAAAAGAACAAACATATTAACTTTAATAACTATTATTTATGTTAATTGATTAAAATATCTAACATGCCTTATTATTACCGGTTGGGATTCACTGGTCTGTGAGAACAGTTGTTTGCACCATCTCTGGCATTTATTTCAGTGCAAATAATTGTCAAAATCCAGATATTGCAGTGAGCAGCCAATGAAAATAGGTAAATACAGTAAGTTCTTTGAGAAGACATATACTGTGGTGCTGCTTAGTGACCTTAGCTTTCACACACAAACAGAGACAGACAGAAGAAATAAGAGAAATCAAAATGAATAAAAGTGAGAACTATATAGACGAGATCCATAGGTTAGACTGGTTTCTGTAATTGCAGAGAAATTAAATGTTCTGTAAAGTCACTCTGATCCTTGCCACCCGATGAAAGATGTATTGATGGAATGGATTCTCACAGTCTAGACGGTTTGAATAGAGTCTGTGGTTTTGCTTTCGCCTTACACTGTCCTAACCAGGTTTGATGTGATAAGATTCAAGAAATTTGTCTGTCCACACCTAAGGTGAAATATCTGCATGACATGACATGATCATAGCCAGTCAAAACATATTTGATGGTTAAAAGTATAGTTCAAGGAAAAATTTAAAGTTTGTCATCATTTACTCACCTTCACGTTGTGCCATTTTCAACACCAAAACGGATGTTATGCAGAATGTTCATGCTGTTGTTTTCAATTTACATTAAATGAATGTAAATGGTCACTAAGGCTCATCAAAGCCCAAAAACTTGCCTTAAAATCAAAAGTAGATGGTACTACTCGTACACTACATTCCAGAACTTCTAAATTGATACAATAACAGACCAAATTTTTAGATGCTCATTACTTTAAAAAAAATCCCTTCTGCATTCTTTTGTACATTTTTGTAGCATCAAATAAATTAATTGTAGATTTGTCTTTGAAACAATTATGAAATGATAATTGTGATGTTTTTATAAGCTGTTTGGACTCCCATCCAAATTGTCTGATGAAGAAACAAACTCATCTACATGTTAGATTCCCTGAGGTTGAGTACATTTGTAGCATATTTTCATTTCTGGGTGAGCTATTCATTTATTCTAACAGCTGTAAATCTTTCTCTGCCTTTACTCATTCTTGATGTGTGCACTGTAAACACACACAACACATGTACCATTCATTAACTCCATTTCCTTAGTCTAAATTTAGCTGATATTGTGTTTGACGCAAGCAGAAAAACATTGATGAATCATAATGATGCAGACGTGAAAAGCCCACAGGAATGAAGAGCTGTTTGTGTTTCATTATGTGTAAAAACTTTTGTATCTTTACATTCTGTTGTTTCATTGCAGAGGTGATTGGATTAAATTTGTGTGTGAATTCTCTCTATCTCTCAGGTTTTGAATTACTACAACTCTCTCGTCAGGCCCTTTACATGTTGAGTGACTTCACAATATTTCAAAATAAGCACTTTGTTGCTTTCATGTACTCAGGAAGGCTTGTGGCAGATTTGTTCAAGCCCATTAAGGGTTGCTGTTAAATTGCAGTGTTGTCAGAGCCTCCAGACTCAGCAGAGCTTTTGTTGAAGTCGCCCTCACAAACCCAGCCTCTAGCTAACCACAGAAACTGCAGACCTGGTTTATATAATGAGCTAAAACTTTATAAGCAAGCATTTGTTTCACTGTCTATGATGTAGGATTTTGTGGCGTAAACCGAAGGCCTTTGAATGACAGTTTTCTTTTTCTTTTTCTTTTTTGTTTAAAAAAAAGGTTTCATAAGAGGGTGTTTATACTGAGCAGGGTAACCTTGTTTGTAGTCTGTAAATCACATTACTATAAGAAAAACCAATGTGATTTCAATTAGTGTTCAGGCATGAACCATAGTTGTAACAGAAGTATTTTTTCTTTTTAAGTTTGGATGCACACTGTTACTTACAATGGGTCTCATTCAGTAACTGTACATGTATTATTGGACCCAGTATGCAGTTCATCTACCTGCATCTACTAGTGAAGGTCCTGGTGTTAGATGTGGAGCAGCAAACAATAGGAGCTCATATACTGGCTTTCATGAGACTCCTTTAAAACAGAAAACATGTTGTGCCTTTCACAGAGAGAAAAGGGTGTTCTGAAGAGAAATCATTTGTTTCCAGACATGCAAGAGGGAAATGGTCGGCAAAACACTTGCTGAAGTTGACAAGATACTTATGTCTTGCTGACATTCAAAGACATTGTTAATTCTGCATCATGTTTACTGGCCCCTCACCTCTTTTATGTATACTGTCTTATCATTGCTTCTAATAAACTCTGTGTCATTTGCAAATCTGATGATTCGTTCTGACACAAATTTTTGTTTTCATAGTTTAGTCATGAAACTCTGAGTGATGATTTGTTCTTTCAACACTGTGACAGTAGCCAAACAAACGTACTTCCTAATCTGCATAACCATTTATTTTGTTCTTTAGCTGGTAATCGTCCTGCAGCGCAGTTATAAGATCTCTTATTTATCTACTTCCTCCCCAGCTCCACCTTTAGAGATCATTTTGTTCTTGCAGTAGCATGATTCCGTAGTATGTATGTTATTTTAACTAATCTAAACAAATCCTTGAGGTCTAGAACTTCTTAACTGTATCCTATAATCTAATATAATGTGAAAAAATATTTTATTTATTGTAGTAAAAAATAATTGTAATTACAAACAACATTTTGTATAATCAGAAAATAAAATGGCTCATATAGTAATTAGTTAGAACTCCTCGGGTTTGAACAACATTTTCCAAATTTTTAAGCACTTCTTTTCACTGACCAGTTGCTGAAAGACCAGTTGCAAGAAAGTGTTTTTTGTATCTCTTTTTTGTACCATATTCATGGAAAGTGCTTATAACAATCACATCATGAAGCATGACACATTATCTGCTGTATTCAACCGTGTTGCTTTCCCAAGGTTTATCACTGTGCACAGATCTACACTGTGACAAAAAATATATTTCTCTGTATCTGTGTTTACGGCAGAGACTGCTGGGAGTTTGAGCCCAGTGAAATCTCCTGCTTTACGGTCTGTACATTGCCATACTTTAAAGCTGTCCCGAAGGCCCTATTCTGATCTCATTCTTCCCCTGTTTTATCTCTTTCTCATCATTTTCTTCTACGGCTGACTACAGCTCCCATGGGCTGCCTGGAGTCACTCACATACACATACACCTGTGTTGCTTAGACAATTTTAATGCACAGATGTTTCTTATTGTTATTTTTTCCTTAAGCTAAAAGATTCACGCCATTTACTGGGCTTATTATCCTTGGGTACGTGATTGTCATTTTCATCTCTTAGTGAATTTAAAGTCAAAGAAATAATACCAAAAGAGGTTTCCTTCAGCACCATGGACAGTGACATATCTTTAAAAAGCTGCATGTTTGTAAGAAACATATCCAAAGCATTATTAAGAATGAAGAATTATGGACTTAATGATAATTAAGTCCCCATAAGACATACTAGAGTCATGAGGATTGCTTGTGGTTTATTGTGATGTTTTTATCAGCTGTTTGGACTCTTATTCTCACGGCGCCCAATTACTGTAGATGATTTACTCCAAAACTGTTCTGATACAGAAACAAACTCCTCTGTATCTTAGATGGCCCGAGGGTGAGTAAATTCCCAACAAATTTTAATTTTCAGTTTAAATACTTATTGGTAACACTTTATAATAACTGCATGCTATTAATCATTAGTTAAGCATTAGGAAACAGTTAATGGATCATTTATAAAGCATTAATAGACATTTATAAGCAGTTTATACATACAGATATAAATGCTTTATACCTGATTTAAAAGAATATCTATAATGTATTTAATAATTGTTTTTTCATACTTTATTAATGATCAATTTATCATTTCTAAATTAAGTATAGCATTATTTACACACCAGTTATTAAGGAGTTGTCAGTGGTTCATAAGATCACTTAGAAATTGTAAGTAAATGATTCATAAACTATTTAAATGTGCATTCATACATCTTTTTATTCAGACATATAGTAATAGTTACTTATAGTGTATTAACATGTATATCTACTGTAATTCAGGGTTAATTCAGGTAGTTATAAAACATATGTAGTTGTTAGTTAACTATTTTTGTGAGCTCATCTAAAGTGAGGACTATTTATGCCTTGTAAAGCTTTTACAAATGAGATTTAAAGGCTGCTAATATTTCTATGTTCTGTATCACTGTGCAGCGTTTTTTGTTTAGAAGATAACTGAGCCTTTAAATATCCTTTATAAATGCTTTACAAGGCATAACTAGACTCACTTTAGATGAGCTCACATAAATAGTTAACTGACCACTACTAAATGCTTTTTAACTACCTGAATTTACTACATATCTTGTGATCTAATGAATCACTGGCAACTCCTAAATGACTGGTTTTTAAATAATGCTATACTTCATTGAGAAATGATAAATTGATCATGAATAAAGTATGAAAATACAATTATTAAACACATTATAGATATGCTTTTAAATCAAGAATAAAGCATTTATATATGTATTTATAAACTGCTTATTACTGTCTATTAATGATTTATACATTATTAATTATCTGTTTACTAATGCTTAATTAATGATTAATAGTGTGCAGTTATTATAAAGTGTTACCTACTTATTTAATTTCAAGTAATGAAAATGTTTATTTATTTATTTATTTTTTTCGTTTCAGTTTTAGTTTAAGTTTTATTTAACGGTTACAATTGCATATTTGAACTCCAACCTTAATTAAACATACCTGAACCAGCAAATCAGGATCTTCAGGGATACTCTAAAATTACAGTCAATGAGTAAAGATTCAACAATTTTGGGAAGTCAAGGCATGAATATATAAAATGTCCTCTCACATGATCTGCTGAATTCAGTACTGTGGCAAAATTTCAATGATAGAAATGAGCAGAGGGAAAAATATCCATCCTGTCTTTCCACGGTGACAGCTTTCAGTTTTAGCATGGGAAAATGTCCTGGCATCATGTTGGCTCTTACACCATTACCATAGCAAAGGATGTGGATACACTCGATAAAGACTACACTGATAGATCACAGTGTATATACTGTATAGTGTAGACAGTCAGTTCTAAAGATATGAAAACCAAGAATACCAAATTGGACTTGTGTGCAGTGTGAACATTATAACTCTTGTAATGTATCTCCTGGTTAAAAGTAGCTTGTCAGCAATAAACAAAATTAAAATCTGCAGGAATATTAATGCACCGAAATCATAATCGTTTCTAATGATAATGATCAAGAGTTCTCTTCCTATCTCTCTCTTTCTCCTGTTTATTTTCAGGGATGAACTTGGTGTTAATTGCCAGTTGTATCTGTATCTTTTTCCTTTCTGTCCCTGTTCAGTCAGAGATTTGATTAAATAATACATTTTAATAATATTTTTTTCCGAAGCTGTTATTATCTTTGCCTTTTCACCCATGTCTGTTGGCATAATGAAAGGAAAAAGATGCATTGGAAGAGGTTTCAGAAGAAAGCTTGATTTGAGCGTAAATCATCTTTATTGATCAAAGTTTAATGCATCTTCAGTCATTAACGGAGTTCTGATGAAAAGTGGCATGCTTGTGTTTGGATGTGTTTTTAAACACTAAAGCCGAAGAAGTTAAAAGTGAGGGCTGGTTAAAGATTTCAAGACCTCAGAAGTCATTTTCTTTCATGTCAACCGAAATGATAATGAGAACCAATGAATTTTTCAGACTTTTGAAACTTCCGCTAATCTAGATGTCACGTTTGCAGAAAAGGAGAGAAATTCCAAAGAGAAAAAAGAACTAGGATTTAAATGAATGTTGGGAGAGATAGGAAAAGCATATATATTTACACAAGTTCTCAACATTGATAAGCCCCAGTCAAATATAATGGAGTCAAAGTATGCTGTTGAAAGCCCAGGTCTTTGATCTTTTTAGAAGAGTGAGGCAAAGAAAGAGGAGTGAGGCAAAGAAAGAGCATGTAAAAAGTCTTAGGTTTTTTTTCCATTCTTTTAGGTCTACTGTCTAAGTATGCAACTAATTTTCTTCCTTCGCGTGTGGAGAAAGTGGATCTCTGAATGTGGTGAATGCAGAAGGGCAGTGGAGGGCAGATAGAAGAGATAAAGCATGAAAGCAGCCAAAGCTTCCACATCAATAAACACCCTCAGTGTATATCCATAAAACTTTACTTAACCAAATAATAAGCGTCTCACATGCAACTTCTCTCCACTACTGACTCATGAGCTTCAGGCAGTTTGAATTTTCTGCCTTTCACTAATTTAGTTTTCCAGAAAATAAAGAAAGGAATAGTTTTTAGAACTCCTTTAGAACTTCCTGTTTCCCTATCTCTGCTTATCTTCTCACAAAACTCACAAAGAGCCATCAGATATTATTTAAATTTTTGCCTGAGGTGGGTAACATTTTTCTTTCTAACTTAGTTTAATAAGATTCTGTTCTAATGTCTATTATTGCAACACTCTTGATACAATAGAAACAGAATGTATGAAAAATGCATGTGCAAATCCAAAATAATACAATTCTAAAGCATTTTCTTACTGTTCTATACTCTGAATTTGATACTTTTTAATTTTTTAAAAAAATAAACGTCTTATGCTCACCAATGCTGCATTTATTTAATAAAAATACAGCAAAGCAGTAATATTATGAAATATTATTACATTTTATTTTGTTTTTATACATGATCATGTATATGTTAACTTAATTTTATTATTTTTATATATATAATAAAACTGATTTTTTTCAAGAATTTTTGATGAATAAAAAAGAACAGTCTTTAAAAAAATATAGAAATATTTAGTAGAATTATAAATATATTTACAGTCACTCTCAATTTTCAACTTAATGCTTCCTTGCTGAATTAACTTATTAATTTCTTTCAAATGTGGGGAAAGTTGTCAGATTGGATTGGAACTTCATCAATAGACAACTTATATCATTTTCAGTCCAGTTTAAACAGCAAATCAATTATTTAATGAATAAATAAAAAACTTTCAATTAATATAATCAATGTATAACACGTGACAGCTTATAGAAATAATGCAACTTGGATAGATTATTTCCACTGAGCTCATCACTCTGCATTATGTTTTCTCCATTAAGGATACATGCAATGATTATGCAGGCAGCTCACTAGGTTTGGAAGCAGATTCCCTTGTGTGCTAACAAATCTATATTAAGAGATCTGACTTCTAAATGACCCTAGAATCTGCAAAGACCTTGTCCCATCTCAAAGAAGAGCTAAGGTCAAAGGACTTTTAAAGAGGGAAGAGAGAACTTTTTCAAGCCTTTCAGGATTCTCCTGCACTCATGTGGAAATACTCATATACACAACCAGCATTAAAAGCAGATTATTGATATGCATGACCTTTTAGGTCTTGAATACATTAACTCAACTATGTATCATTTTCTGAAAACTGAAGCGGGAGAAGTTCAGGGAGAATTTTCCATGCTACATTCCATCTTTTTTTCTAAAAAACAAAACAAAACAAAACACAAAAAACAAGATGTTTCCCTCCCTCAATCTTTTGTGTGAAAAGAGATGCATGTGTATATGTGTGTGTGTGTATAAAAGAAGAGAAGGAAAAAGATATGAGAGGACCTGTCTCATTGCACTGTTTAAATGCCATTTTACTGCAGGGTAAAAAGGAGAATGAAAATGCGAAGATTTATCTGAAAGGAAGATTTGTTTTTATCTGCGATAAATCATGCTGTTGCTTTGAGCCGATTCACCGTTAAATGACAGGTCTTTCAGCTTCTGTAACTCTGTACAGCTGTTACATGTGAATCTTCATAGCAGCATGGAGACAAACTTTCACAGCCTTTTCACAATGATAAAGCATTAGCAACATGGTGAAGAAAACTGACGCACCTGGCTGAACTTTGAAAGTAATAGTGAGAATCTTATGTCACATTTTCAAACTTTTGAAAACACAGATTAATTACAAAGCAGGAACACGCTGTGAAGGGTAGAGAGAGAGAGCGGGAGAATTTGGAAAACACAGATGCACGGATGCTTTCTTTCTCTATCTGTGTTAAAATCAAATCTGTAAATTATCTTTCTACTTTCGCTGCAGGAGGTGGGGTGGTAATATAAAAAAAATAATAAATAAATAAATGTATCTTTTATCAAATTCTTTTTTTTTCATCTGATCTCTCTCTTATATGCAGAATCTAAAGCTTGCACCAGAGAGATGTATCTGACAGAGATACAGGAGCTTCCCGCTGAGCATGTGTGCTGAGGATAAAAGAATCTCATCTCATACAAAAGTTTTGAATTACTTTAACACAAAGAATCAGAAAGTTCTTCAAAGCTTTCCTTTGGAAATTACTAAATCTGCCAGTCTTCAGAAGATCTGAGTGTTGCTTAGACTAAATTTATGAATACACACAAAAATGTATAGCAATTTTCACTCTAAAGTAACTTTTTTTTTTTTAAATTATTTTGTTGTACTGTATTATATAGCATAAAACAGGAAATTAAAACTAGACATAAACCTACAGTACCCAGGGAAATTGCATATTTTCAAAATCTGCTATAAACAAATAAGTGTTCACAAGAAAGAAAAAATGTTAAACATCTATTTGAAAAATCTAACTTTTATGCTATTTTCAAGAAGAAGAAAAATGTAATCACTCTAACAATGTTGTGTTACCATCAAGTAAATTTTTTTTTTTTTTTTAATTTTAAGCTTTAATACATTTGAGTGTACACATGTATAGCAGGATTTTTTTTTATATTGTATTTTAATTACACATTGCAATCTTTATTACAAATACTGTATCATTACATTACATTTACATATCATTCATTTTTCTTAGTAGAAGTAGTAGTATATTTTTATTTAATAGCATATTAGCATATTAGGCTATTTTCATGGCAAAAACAATACAAATAAATAAATAAATAAATGAATACAAGTATGATTTTTTCTTATAAATTCACTACAAAAACACAACCTGATGTTTTTGCAACCTAAAAATATGTAATAATTTCAGAGACTTATTGATATAATAATATGTTCCTTGATATAATTGATTGTTGGTCTATATGACTTATTATGACAGCTGGCAAAATTATGACAAATATTAATAAGCAGTGAAGATATATATTTTTATAGAATGTTATGCCTAACTCTACAGAGTTTATTGAATTTCAAAAATAATTTTAATACAGAAGATACTTTATATTTGAACTGTATTTTAATGTTTTTAAATGTATTAATTAGATGATTAAAACAACAATGATCCAAATATTATGGAAGCCCTGGATGACAGATATTTAACAAATAAATAGTCTAAATAACTTTACATGACCCTTCTTTTGCACAATTTTTTTGCAATCCTCAGAAATAAACGAAAAGCTTTATGGATTATGTGTAATAACAGTAGTACTGCTTACAGAAAGTGATCTGAAGTCCAACATTTGTCTTGAAATGTATTGTAGAAGCCTGCATTTGTTAGAGAAACATACTTTGGCTGTAGCAACAGAGCTATAAAGGAACTGAATTTATTTCTTCTTGCAGAGGTTTTATGATGGTGGTCTAACAGTTATAGCTACAGACTATGAGCAAACTAAACTCATTCACTTTAAATCAATAGATCAAAACACTTGAAAATATATATTTTCAGTTGGTCACTAGACCAACAGTTCTGAACTATCCGTAACTGTAAAACCCAAAACTCACAAAAATTCAATCACAATGGATTAGACAGTCCTTTTGTCATTTTCTGTAAGCTGTAAAGTTTTTATTTCAAACTTCTTTACAGAAACCTGAAGGATCCACTTTGCTTGTTCTCATCCATAGTGGCCCAAAGCCATAAATACTGAGCAAAGGAGTCTCTTGTGAAATTTGAAACTTGATTAAACAAATGCATAAACATTTTCACAAATGAGGAATGGTGGCATGCGATTGGGTGGTGCATTTGGGGTGTCTGGGTGGGTGTGGCAGGCTCGTATGTCACTTTCTCCTCTGCTGTGATTGGCGAAGGTTGTTTGCTGCTGGCCTCATTAAGATTTAATGTGTTAAATGAAAGGAGATCACATCACCAGCCCAGGGATTGACACATCAGCATGGAAATCAGATATCATGATCAAAACTCTCCCTCAGTATAGAGAAAAAGAGAGAGTTTTGCAAAATATGTTAGATGTTACATAAACGTCACTGATAATGCTGAGAGTATATTACATTTTCCGCATTATTTTATTTTACTTTATTTCAAATGTAATCAAATGTTTCTCTTTACCATCCTTATTTCAGATGACTTTTGGTAAATTATTCTACTAAACAGAGCCAAAAACATTAAAAATAAATGCTTACTGACAATTGTCACAGTTTGCTTTCTCATCAGAGTGAGGAAACAAGGTCTGTAATATAAAACTGTTTTTAATAATCCACAGTAGGAAACACAGGGGAGCCAGGAGACATCCATAGTACATCAACGTGAACAAGTAAGACATTAAAGGACCAACAAACACTAATTGACTGGACTGGGGATTTTAAACACAGGTTAATCAGGGAGGAACGAGACACACCTGGAATCAAATTAACACAATCAACAAGGGGAGAAAAACTGGGTCACTGGGAGCAAAACACACAGCCCCATAATCCTGACATTATGACCCCTCCCCAGAAGGTGTATCTTCGCACCATAGTAACAACAGAGGGATGTCTGGGTGGGAACTTGGGAGGTTATAGAGGAGGACAGATAACCAGGAGGAGGCCGTCAGACAGAGACCAGAGGGGAGATGAAGGAGGGAAGGGCCATGGAGGAGACAGGAGGGGCTTGGAGGAGGAGTCCAGCTGGACCCAGGCCACAGCCATAATGACAGCCCATGATAGAGCAGAAGATGAGGATCTAGGAGGCCTCGCTGGAGCCTGAGCGACAGAGGACTGAGGTGGAGCCAAGAGGATGAAGGAGTCTGACGGAGCCGGAGGGATGAGGCAAAGCCAGTGGAACAGAGTCCCGAGGTGCAGGATGGTCCACACCAGACCAAGGCGAAGCTGGAGGGACGAGGGAGCCTGGTGGAGCTTGTGGACTGCCGGGCCACGACAGAGAGGAGGGAGCTAGGAGTCATGGTGGAGCTAACGGGTCAACGGGCTGAAGCAGAGTCAAGACCTTGAAGGCTGGAGGCGGAGTCAAGGGAGACTCCAGTCAAAGTGACACTGGAAGATGGCAGTACTGTGGAGCTTGCACTGCATAGATGGTGGGCTGAGGGCGAGCATAGGAGCTGCCAGATGATATCGGTGGACGAGGCAGGATCGGGCACTTTCAAGGAATGGGCACTGGAGGGCAATTTCAAGGAGCAGACACTGGAGAATTGGAAGCCCACTCAGGGCTGGACGATGGAAACAAGGATGATGGAGGGCTTGACGGGAAAGCGAAGATGACAGAAAGAGAAGAGGCAGTTTGATCTCCAGACTCCCAGTCTATGAGATCCCCCTCTTCGTTTTGGCCCTTTTGCCCCGCCATAATCAGCTCACCCTCAGCCATGGTCCAGATGAGCTCATCTCCATGCTCACAGCATCCGTGGCTTTCTCCCTCGTGGCAGATGTTGTTGCCAGCTCACACATCTTGGCTGACGTCATGGCCTCTGGCCGCGGGCTCTAGCTCTCCATCAGCAGTGGGCTTGGGCATGTGCTCCGTGCATAAGGAAGAGGGTGGGGTGTGCTCTGTTTCAACAGTGGCACTGGTGACCAAATCCTGGGAACTGGTGAGGAACGGTGATCCAATTCTCACCAGTGTAATAGAACGTGCAGAGCACGTCGTCCAGATAGGTGGTGAGATGGGCCACAGCCATAAACAGTCTGGTATTACCCTTGGGCAAATTTCCCCCTGATCCAGCAGGAGGATGATGAATTTTGGGTAAAGGATGGTATCCATATACAATGGAAAAAAAAACACTGAGAGAAAAACGGAAACAAAAATGGAGGGAAGACATGGAGGTAGCTGTATTCGGTCAGTCCTTCTGTCGTGGTTTGCCTACTGATCAGAGTGAGGAAAGGTATGTAACATAGAGCTGTCTTTAATAATCCACAGAAGAAAACACAGTGGAGCCAGGAGACATCCATAGCACATCAACGTGAACAAGACATTCAAGGAACAACAAACACTAAGGATAATCAGGGAGGAACAAGACACACCTGAAATCAAATTAACACAATCAACAAGAGGGAGAAAACTGGGTCACTGGGAGCAAAACACACAGACCAGTCCATAATCCTGACAACAATATGACCAATTTCAAACAAAATTTAAAATTTATTTTAGGAATGAATTGCCTGTGTTAAACTCCCCCACAGTGCTCATGGTTGGATGCCAGGCAAGCAAAGCTTTCAGAATTTAGTATATATTTTGTGAAATTCCTTTAAGGCGGGCATACACTGTGCGATTTCTGTGCGATTTCAGCAAGGTATCAACTCACACTGTACGAGTAGATCGCATGCGATGTAAAGCCAAAACTTACGATTTTTATGCGCTCACTGTACGGTCCAATCGTCGAGTTGCGATTTGACTGCTCACACTATACATGGGGAATCAACCGAATCAACACATGGGATCCCTCAGAACCCGGATGTTTGTGGCTGTTCCAGAATAAACATGCTTTCCCGGAATAAATGCACAGCTTTGGTGATATGCGCAATTCTGTGTACTGAAACATCCAAAAAAGAAAAAAAGGTGTCAATGTATCTAGACATGAAGGTGGCTCGGAAGACGAGGCCTATATGGTTTATCGCTTTTGCAACGTGAACTGGAGGTAAGCAGGCGTTTTCTTCCCTCTTTTATTTTTATTTTTCGTTGCCATAACTCCACAAGTTTTCCTTCCATCACTTCAGTCCATACTACATGCCGTGTCACCATGGTTTCGTTTATGGTTTCGCGCATTCGCATTGAGGGAAACGCGGAAAATCGGTTCGTAGCCCTGCTTCAATAGTGCGATATCTCACGAAAGGTGACCAAAATTTCTGACATGTCAAAAATCCATTCGACCAACCAATTGCCGGTCGGGAGAGGTTAATCGCCTCTCGTTTCCCCTTGTACACTGCACGAACACTGCACGACAAACGACGCACGAAAATGCTGAAAATCGGCCCAACCCGAAAAAGAGTCGCACGAGTAAGAATTCGGCTCAAAATCGGATGAAAATCGCACAGTGTATGCCCAGCCTTAGGGATAGTAAGATGCCTTGATACCGCTGTACTTTGTAAGACACAAAATTAGAGTTTTATGTTTTCATATAAGTCAATTTTTTCATATTCTCTGGGAGTTTTGGAGCTTCAGTTCTTTTTTTTATCTCATAGAAATCAGAGGTGTCAAGTAACGAAGTACAAATACTTCGTTACTGTACTTAAGTATAAATTTGGGGTATCTATACTTTACTTGAGTGATTATTTTTCAGCCTACTTTTTACTTCTACTCCTTACATTTTCAGGCAAGTATTTGTACTTTCTACTCCTTACATTTTAAAAATAGCTTCGTTACTGCTATTTCATTTCGGCTTGTTTTCATGCCGGCTTGTCATCATTCAAAAAAAAAAAAAACCTATCCAGATAAATCGCGCCATCCGGATGGAGTGAATTTGATTGTGGTTGGATGATAAGTATAAACATATACCATTCCGACACCCTATTGGTCTGTACGCGATCCATCACACCTGCACGTGACACAAATCACATCACAGTCCAGCCAGGACATAGACAGTTTTGGGTTCGTTTATCAAAAAATATATTTCTTAAAAGTAGGGTTGGGTATGGAACCGGTATCCGATCGCCTCAGAGTCAGTCCGCCTAAATTTCACATGAAACCAGCGTCAGACAGGTCTCCTCCCGTCTTTCAGCGCGCTCTTCAATCCGCAGAGGCGCAGACCGCGAACGGAGCAGCGCATGCGCACTTAAACAAACAGAGGACACAAGGTATGTGTTTATCGATAGATTGTTAGAATATCCATATCTGTGCAGTTCTTTGTCATAAATACAGTTTACAAAAGGTCACGAGGGAGCAGTCGGTTTCTCATCAACTGTAAAGTTTTCGCTCATCACACCACAGCCGTTTCCTCCAGCGAAAATCTAGCCCTTAACACATATGAACGAACACATACTTTAATTACACTTACTTAAATATACTTAATTTAATCATACGTACTTTATACATACACTACTGTGCAAAAGTCTTAGACACGTTAGTATTTTCACTTAAAAGAATGGTGTTCGGACAGTTATTTATATATTTTGCTGTAGTGTGTCAGTATAAAATGTCAGATTACATTTCCAAACATTCATTTTGCCGTTGTCAGACTGCTTGTGCATTCAAAATCGCACTAGATTATTATTCAAATTAATGGCAAACTGATATTTCCTACTGACACACTACAGCAAAAGATATAAATACCTGGCTTAAAACCCTTTTTGGGGAGAAAATACTAATTTTTCCATAAGACTTGCACAGTACTGTATTTTAAAAACGACATTGTTGCTACTTTATAAAGAATGACCGTACAGTAATTCACAGAACTGATTTAAGACTAAATATCAGAGTGAGTGACAGAGATACAGCAGAAACATTATGTGTGGATTTGTATTAAATAATGACCCAGATTGTGAAATACATTTATTAGCCTTAGATTAAGGGAAGCACAACTTGAACAACAAGCTATGGATTTATTTTAAATATTTGTAATGTTCTTTAAAGTTATCCATAGTTTTTTTGTGGTTCTTTTTTTAAAAGTATCGGTTCAGGCACCGTTTAGGAGCCGGTACCATTTTAAAAGTATTGAAAAGGCACTGGACCCTACTTAAAAGTTATTATTTCTCACTGGCTCATTTACCAAATGAGTGCTTTTTCTTCGTCCTCCACAAATTAAGCTACTGTAGGTAGTTCGGTAGCGAGACGTTTTAATAAATTAGCGTTTTCGATTGATGATGCGATTGACAATGTTGTGAGAAGAAGGCTATGCCAACTTTGTAACTCGTTACCCCCCCAACACTGGACATAGCAGACGTATGTACCAAATACAAGAAGCTATCAATCAAGAAAGTATCAGGATTATGATTTCTTTTTCAGTTTTAGTTTTTGATTAATCACTTGGATAAATCATTCATTTTGACAGCACTATAATGTTTACTGTAAATAGACAACCATACAAGTGTAATTGTTACTAAGCCTGCACCAATGTTCTTGTCCATTGCCCTCGCAGATTCCTGCAGCTAATCTTGGATGTACATTCCATTAAAAAATTATTGATGACAAGCCTCTGAAGTTTGAATTTTTGCACCATAACAATACTTATTGGCAACTAGTCATCATATCTCTAGTCCTTTAATGTATTTGCATTGTACTAAAGTGCGTTCATTTTAAATGGGCATATATGCGGCTGAGGAAGACCTGAAGGTCGAAACGTTGCTGGATTAAATTCCTCTGGAGCAGTAGTTTTCAGTGTTCAGACTTCACTTCTTTATTTGTCTATATCATTTAGTTGTCTTGCACCTGCGTCCTAATTGGATGTTTGGGATGTGCACCATTTTTGTATTTTCATATATGCGACTGAAACAGGAAGCCTAGTGCATCCCAAATTTTTCAACATGAACATTTTAATATAACATTATAGTCATTATGGCCTATGGCCTTTAGAAAAAATTTTTTTGAGGCGGTGGGGTAGTGCGCAATAGGCCCCTGTGGTGCGGCCTAAGCTTTTGTTCTTAATGGCATTTTTTTCCCCTTACTTTTTACTTTTATACTTTAAGTAGTTTTTTAAACCAGTACTTTTACACTTTTACTTGAGTAAAAAGCTTGAGTTGATACTTCAACTTCTACAAAAGTCTTTTTAAACCCTAGTATCTATACTTCTACTTGAGTAATGAATGCCAGTACTTTTGACACCACTGGTATCCGATCGCCTCAGAGTCAGTCCGCTTAAATTTCAAACGAAACCGGCGTCAGTCCGGTCTCCTCCCGTCTTTCAGCGCGCTCTTCAATCCGGACGACTTCGGTGGAGCAGCGCGAGCTCAAACAGAGACAGAGGACACAAGGTGTGTGTTTACCGATAGATTGTTAGAATATCTGTATCTGTGAAGTTCTTTGTCATAAATACAGTTTACAAAAGGTCACGATCAGTCGGTTTCTCATCTAGTGTAAAGTTTTCGCTTGTCACCGCTAATCACGAAACAGCTGTTTCCTTACACTTATTTAAATATACTTCATTTAATCATACGTACATACACTACTGTGCAAAAGTCTTAGGCAGTATTTTCACTTAAAAGAATGGTGTTCGGCCAGTTATTTATATATTTTGCTGTAGAGTGTCACTGTCAGTATAAAATATCAGTTTACAATTCCAAACATTCATTTTGCCATCGTCAAACTGCTTGTGCATTCAAAATCGCACTAGATTATTATTAAAATTAATGGCAAACTACTGTCCTACTGACACATTGCAGCAAAAGATATAAATAACTGGCTTAAAACCCTTTTTTTGGGGTGAAAACACTATTCTTTCTTTTCCATAAGACTTTTGCACAGTACTGTATTTTAAAAACGAGATTGTTGCTACTTTATAAAGAATGAGCATACAGTCATTCACAGAACTGATTTAAGACAGTGACAGACAGCACTCATCTTAACTAAATATCAGAGTGAGTGACAGAGATACAGTAGAAACATTATGTGTACTTTTGTATTAAATAATGACCCAAATTGTGAAATACATTTATTAGCCTTAGATTAAGGGAAGCACAACTTGGGAAATGAGAGCATCCAAGGTGAAAGCTATGGATTTATTTAAAATATTTGTAATGTTCTTTAATGTTATCCATAGTTTTTTTTGTAGTTCTTTTTTTTTTTTAAGTATCGGTTCAGGCACATTGAGGCGCCAGTACCATTTTAAAAGTATCGAAAAGGCACTGGACCCTACTTAAAAGTTATTATTTATTTCTCACTACTGGCTCATTTGCCAAATGGGTGCTTTCTCTTCGTCCTCCACAAATTAAGCTACTGTAGGTAGTTGGGTAGTGAGACGTTTTAATAAATTATCGTTTGCGATTAATGACGCAAATGACAATGTTGTGATATCTAGGCTATAGAGCATCACAGTCCCACCCACAGCTGGTGCCGGAACTAAAAATTCAATGCAATTTCTGCATTGACATTTGGGGTATAAGCCATTAAAACGTAACCATACATGGTAGACTTAAAACCAGCTACGGCTGTACTAAGCAACAGTATATGCTCATATAAACGTAAAAAGATCATGGGGGCACTAACCTTGTTTTGATCTAAATGCCTTTTATTCGCTATGTCTTGGCTAAGTACTTCATTACCCACAATCCTGAACAATCCCACAATCCCACAGTGATGCATCTGATTGGTGGAGCTCGTATAACCGTCTGGTTAAACCCCTCGAAGGTCCGTGGAGACTGAGGATCATTAATAAAAAAATAAAATAAAATAAAAACCTGTATTGCGTTTTTGCACGGTAGACTTATCAGTGCAATCATGATCTCCTTGGCTGCCATTGAGAGTTTTGCAGGGAGGTTGGTAACTTTAGTTAGCATTATCGTCCACTTTAGCTAGGCTACTGTAGCCTCCATATGAAATGAGTCATATCAAGCATTTTATAATGCCACTGTCAAAACAATATTTAGCCTAGGCATACCTTTTTGTGCATTTACTGAACATTTGTGTAATGGCAACGACATGTGTTGACAACTGAGCAGTGATTGCAGTCAGATACAAAGCACTGCACCATTGCTGACGTTATCGTTAACCACTTTCACACACACACACAATATAAAATACACGATGATAAAATAAAAATCAATACACAATACATATATAAAACACTATTTATTTACACGATTAATACTGAAAGAACTGCTATTACTGCACATTCACTATATAAAATAAAATTCACTGGAGGAAAAAGTTCGCGCGAGCGGCCGTCATCAGATTTGGATGTCGCTCAAAAGACTCGTTGACTTGTTCGCAGTTGTGGCTTCAGTCGAATTCAATGGGGCGCGGTGGTTTATGGGATGAGTAGTTCCTGCGCTCGAAATGAAAATATGTACACAGTCTTGTACCTTTGACTTTTTTTGGATTTTGTCTTAATTTTTTCACTTGAAATGATATGTTATATGCTTATGAGTTCAGCCGTAGCTGGTTATCCTCACACATGCTCTAAAACTCTTTAGATACAGATTTTTCCGAAAGTGAATGGGAGAAATGAATGGGAAATTTACTTCCGGCACCAGAGCTCTCTTGGGCTGTGGGTGGGACTGTGAAGCTCTATATCAACTTTGTAACTCGTTACCCTCCGAACACTGGACATAGCAGACGTATGTACCGAATACAAGAAGCTATCAATCAAGAAGGTATCAGGATTATGAGTTATTTTTCATTTTTAGTTTTTGAATAATCACTTAGATTAATCATTCATTTTGACAGCACTATAATGTTTATTGTAAATAGTCAACCACACAAGAGTTATTGTTTTTAGCCTGCACCAATGTTCTTGTCCATTGCCCTCACAGATTCCTGCAGCTAAGCTTGGATGTACATTTACATTCCATTCAAGGTTATTGATGACATGCCTCTGAAGTTTGACTTTTTGCACCATAACAATACTTATTGGCAACTAGTCATCATATCTCTAGCTCTTTAATGTATTTGCATTGTACTAAAATGAGTTCATTTTCAATGGGCATATATGTGGCTGAAACAGGTAGCCTAGTGCCTCCCTAATTTTTCAACATGAACATTTTAATATAACATTATAGTCATTATGGCCTTTAGAAAAAAATTTTTTTGAGGAGGTGGGGTAGTGCACAATAGGCCCTTGTGGCACGGCCCAAGCTTTTGTTCTTAATGGCATTTTTTTTCCTTACATTACTTTTACTTTTATACTTTAAGTAGTTTTTTAAACCAGTACTTTTACACTTTTACTTGAGTAAAAAGCTTGAGTTGATACTTCAACTTCTACAAAAGTCTTTTTAAACCCTAGTATCTATACTTCTACTTGAGTAATGAATGCCAATACTTTTGACACCACTGATTGCAACATCAGTGTCCTTTATAAATAAAATGTGTTAATATTTCTGTGGAAAACAGGATACATTTTCTTCAGGAATTGATTTATTTATTCGACTAATTAAAAATGCCCAATCATTTGTTTAAAATAGAACATTATTGTAACATTATAAATGCACTTTTGATAAATTTAACATCATTGCTGAATATATATATATATATATATATATATATATATATATATATATATATATATATATATATATATATATATATATATATATATATATATATATATATATGTATGTATATATATATATATATTAAAGCTATACGTTTTAATGTTTTTATAGATTAAATTAATATTACAACATTTAATACTGGTTAATTTAATAAAGAACATTTACCATTGTCATGTTAATAAGTTAAATTTTTTGTATTCAAGGCAATTTTTCTGTAATTGTATACAGTAAACAGTTTTAGTTATGTTATGCCAAAATTTGATGCCGACTGTAAAATCTGATTCCTGACACAAAACCTTTTGAGCACAACTGGGTTATTCTTGCTGTTGCATTTGATTGAATATTATTAAGAGTATTGTAAGCTTTAAAATATATATATATATATATATTGCTACTGCCTGACAGATATCCCTGAAATAAGTGTGCTAAGAGATCACACTTGTCTTTGGGACACCTCTCTAAACAGCATGAAAAGTGTCAGGGGAAACTCTGTGCATGTCTGGCTCTTGCTGTCAGGTTGGCTGACATGACTTTGGAGGGTGGGCTTTTATCAGAAAAATTTTTAGGTTCAATTTGTAATTACAGTCCAATTCTGACTAGCCTTGTGTGTTCCATGTAAGAAACAATTTGGAACAATATGAGGGCTAGTACGTATTGTCAGAAATGTCCATTTTTTGGAGAACAATCCCTTTACCAGCCTAAATGCATGATGTTCACACACTCTATCTCCTCATCATTCTGTCTCACACACACCCACACTGGTAGAACCCTATTATCAATCCGGACACACCGAAGCATCTATGCAACAGGATTAGGATGCTGAGGCTGAATCAGGGAGGCATGATGGGAATGCAGAGACAATAACCATCATGAGGAGAATACAGAAGACACTGAGCACCTCTCCACTATCTGTGCCAGCTTTCAAGCAGCTCACCAAAGGACATGGGAAACAAGAATTCTGGAAATATCTGAACTGACCAGAATAGCATTGCCATATAGCTGAGGTTTAAGTAATGCAGACAACATTTTTACTTTTACTAAAAATTACATGAAGGTGCACTTGTTTTATCATGCAGCTGAGAATCATGAGCAAGTAATCGCACATTTACCTTTATGTATGATTTGTGCTATCATTCATGTCTTAAGTACAAATGCTGGAAGTGTTGAAGTTTAATACTTATGGTAAGGGGTTTGTTCAAATGAATAATTCAAAGTATGAGCAGTCGTAATGGTGATGCTTGTCTTACAAAACTGTTCAGAGTGAGAAGTGGCTCGAGTAATTTGTAGTCTATTAATGCTCCATTTTTAGCATTGCAAGAGGTAATAAATGATGACATTTCGAGAGACAGAGAGAAAAGGGTGTGTAATTATTAAATCTATTCATAAGAGTTCAGGCAAAAGATTTTTTGTTTACACATTTTGTAGGGTTGCAACTTGAGGAAGATGTCATATATATAGCCACACTGCACAAAGGAATACTGGACATATACCTTGGAATTGTACGAAATTATGAGGCTGACATGGATCTTAAAGAAAGACAATGTTTCAACTTGTACCGTCGATCAGGGTGTGTGTGTGTGTGTGTGTGTACTGACACCCACCCACACACACAAATATATAATAATCAGGTTTCTGTTTATGTATTTTCTATAAATCTATGTATTCTCTAGAATTTATATATATATATAAACATGTATATAATTTTTTGAAATTTACGAAATTTATTTTTGAAACACATTGTCCTCATGAATTTCTTTTTTATAAACCGACACAAAAATGAGTGCCATGTTATTGATACCTAATTTTTGCTTCATTTTAACGCTAATACTTAATGCTTTATCTTTGTTTGATCTTTGTGTGACTTTAAAACAAATTATATCATCTTATAGATATATCTAAATGATATTGCTCCCTTAGACATATGTCATATGCAGTCTGTAATTTACAATAAGAAAAGTAGTTTGAGAAGTATATCATTAGAATATCGATGCATTGCACAGGTAATGCTTTCGATGTTCATTTTTATGCACAGTGTATTTTAAAGTCCCACAGCTACATTTAGAGAGCTGTTAATGCTTGTCAGAATGATGCTGGACTCATATAATGCGTCAGTGCACTCTGCATTATTGTTGATGGCAATGACTGACTCAATATCCTGAGTTTTAGATTCCGTAGTGTAACAGAAAGGAAATGGAAACTGCACACTGTGATCGAGTTGTGGCCTCAATGCATCTATGATGAGGCATCATTTTTGATAGATTTCAGCTTTTGAAATCATCTTTGTGGCATTGACTTTATAATCTCGTTTTGCTCTTGTTTTGTTTGACTTGAAAAAACATGAATCTCTGCACAACTTCTCCAAAGCAGATATCACATAAGCACTAAATCACCTAATGTTCCAGTGGACATTAGTATGACCACATATTACTGTGATTAGACTAAATACATTTTTGGAGAAAGTGTAAGCTTATGGTTGCTGCCGTGTGTTCTGAGTTTGAGCTCATTTCATTTTTATTTTCTATTTACTCTGTAATCTTCGAAACATTGCCGAGCAACATGTTACCTGTTTATGATGCAGAAAAGCTAGTTCATGCATTAATGACCTCTAGACTGGACTATTGTAATGCACTGCTAGGTGGTTGTCCTACATCTTCAATAAACAAGCTACAGGATGAAATGTAGTGTAGTAAATGAGTGGCTAGAGTCCTTACAATCATATTACCCCAATTTTACAGTCTCTGCACTGGCTACCTATTTAGCCCCGTATCAGTTACAAAATATCATTACTCACCTACAAGGCCCTTAATGGCTTAGCTCCTGTATACTTAACTAGCCTAATACCACACTACAATCCATCACGCTCCTAAGGTCACAAAACTTTGGACTTTTGGTAGTACCTAGGATAGCAAAGTCCTCTTTTTCACATTTGGCTCCCAAACTCTGGAATAGCCTTCCTGATAACGTTCGGGGTTCAGACACACTCTCTCTGTTTAAAACTAGAATCACTTTGGCCAAACATTCAAATAATGCATCTCATAATTTTGTACAACAGTTATATCTGATCAAATGCACATAATTATTCCTTAGCTTATGTTGAACAAATAATTTTTGCTTGGATTGAACAGCAGCTATGTTAATTATGTCTCTATTTGTTTCCCTGTTTCTGTCATGGGATTGACAGGTGATGTGGTAACTATGAATTACACAAGGTTCATTCTGGATCCAGCCATTACAAAGATCTGAGATGACCGAACACCAGTGAAGAGATGATGCCAACCTCTGATAATGCCAACCATTTGATAATGCCAGACCTTTACAGTCTGTTTGATTACATCATTAACTGAATTTTACCATACATTTTTGCCATATGTACATCAATTTGACATAGTCACCACTGATAAGCTAATACTAAATATATTGTAGAAACTTACTTTTTCTGTACAGCTGCTTTGCAACCATTTGGATCGTGAAAAGTGCTATACAAATTAACTTGAATTGAATTAAGCTTATTTCACATTGTGTGTTGATCGTGCTGCATTTGTATTTATTGTGCTAAACCCATAATACAACACTTCTTCAGTGGGTTTTGTAATGTATTCAGAGCATGTGGAAAATCAGAATATAGACTTTATTGTAGATTTTGAAGTCTAAGTCATTGGACAGCAGATAGATAGATAGATAGATAGATAGATAGATAGATAGATAGATAGATAGATAGATAGATAGATAGATAGATAGATAGATAGATAGATAGATAGATAGATAAAAATACCATGAGACACTTGTGAAAGAGGCCAATCTCCAAATAATTTAACCGTTTCCGCCATGAAAATACAATTCCATAAAACCTAAAACCACTGTAAAAAAATATATATTTAAACCACTTTACAGCTCAAACAATACACAGATTTTAACAGAAGACTTGCTTTTTATATATAAGCTTCAGATTTCTGCTTTTAAATATCTCCCTTTGACTTCCATTGTAAGTGCGTGTAACCTTGGTTCTTTTAAAGCATGCCAAGTCGATAATATTTTCTTTTTATTTACTATGAAGTTTGTTTTCGAGTTTAACTTGTATTAAACCAAGAATATTCCTTTAAAAAAAAAGAATCTACAAAGATCCCAATCCTCTCTGGATCAGTATGTGAAATCACAGACATGCTTTTAATCATTTTAACTCAAACATTGTTTGAAAAATGAAACCCATTCAAGTAGGGCTAATAAAGCCATTAAAATTCTACAGAAATCTGTGGAGCTTTCTGTTGAATTCTGCAGACTTATAGCTTATTGGTTTCTCATTTGCTCTGACAACTTTCTGGAGAATAGAAGCGTCAAGTATAATCTATGCCTTTGAGCTGTCATAAGCTAACAGTGTTTGGGGATTGAAGATAATACCAACGCTCTATCCAAACAATTTCCCATATAAAACTGACCTGATGAGTGACCCCATCCCTCACATAGCTGTGTGATGGAGGAACGTGGGAATGCACTGATCACGTGGGTCAAAGGTCAAATAAAAAGATTCCTATACATCTATATTTCTCCACCCCCTCATTCTTTCCCAACAGAGGGACTCAAACATGCAACATGAACTACTGTACAGAGAGAAGACCTAAGATCAAGCAAAGCCGCTCCACTGCTGACCTACCACTCATTACAACTAAAACTGTACAAAGGTGGAGCAAAATGAAGCGACCTTAAAGTTTACCCTTAAAAAAAGCCTGGAGACCTTAAATTTGACCTCTGAAGCAGTTCGTTTTGGATAACAGCAGACATAGCCACTAGCTGTAGATAATAAAGCCAGCTACAAGTCGAAAGCACACAGCGATGCGGCGGATGTTTTCATCTATGAGTTTATATAAGCAGAGGAGCGATCACATCATGTTTCTTAACAACTCACATAGGTGTAATGTTAAACCCACACACAAACATCACACTCATTCTCAGATGTTGAGATCAACTTAAACCTCCTCTAATGGAATTTATGAGCATGTTGGTAAAAGTGAAGCAATATGCTGATTTGCTGGATTACACAAAGCTTCCCATAATGCCTTAATCTGTCTCAAAATTTAATAATGTCAAAACTGCGCTGTGAATTTGCTCATGATTACAAGCGGCTGGTTGTGCAATTTGAATTTCTATCGAGTGCATCCTCCTTTCACAACCATTTGCATTTTGATTTCCATGCCAACAGATCAGCTCTCCTGATGAAAGCAAAATAATTCGCCTTGGATCTAAAAACACAGAGAGCGAGTCAGGAGAGTCTATTAAGAGGAGCTGGAACGAGATGGACTTTGACTTTCTTTTATACAATACAATTTGCAATATTCCCTTGAGTCCCGTGACACAACATGTCTGAAGCAGTTGTTGACAAATAGTGGAAAATGACTGTGAATATGGCTGCAAAGTGCATGTCTGTTTCAGTGTTAGCACAGTGAACATTACTCATTTTATTCGCCTGATGTTTTAATGAAAAAATAACACACTTTGCAAAAATTCACAATTGTTTTTCAAAATCCAATCTTTAGGATGCTTTCATTTTTAGGATGTGGTGCATGATGAAATCTGTTAGGTTTGTTGAAACTGTAGTCAAAATCCACTGAATTGTCATCTCAGTACATTTAAGACTTTGCTAGTTTATGGGAGATGTTTCCAGTCGGTGTGGAAAGAGGGGATGGAAAACTTGACACATTGTTGAACTTAACTGTCTAAAATGACTGTCTAAAAGATTCTTTCAGTCATGCACATTCATTCACTACATGCATATGTGTCATATAGTAGGGAGTTTATTCAGACAATAAAATGTCCAAATGTCACATCATGATTCAGCAAAATTTCACAAAATCCCCAAAATCTGATTTTAATCGTATCTCAAACCACATGTGGATATTTGGATTGGCAACCATCAGGGTTTTTATTTTTTACTTTTATTTTTTTTTAATGCTGTTCAGACAACAAAACACTACCAGTCCAGTCCATCTAAAAAATCTTATCTTGGCTGCCTGTCTGAACAAGGCCTTAGGGATTTAACCATTCACTCAACTCACGATGCAATACGATTCACAATACTGATTTCACAGTATGATTTGTTTTAACAAAATGAGATTTAAGACAAATTATAAATGAAAAGGTGTCCTTTTATTATACTTTGTGAAACTGAAATATGCATTATACAGAGGTAAGATGAAAAGAAAATACCATCTAAGCTTTTCTAAAGACAGTCAGTTCTCCTCAGAGATACATTCATATAAACCCCCACTGCCAAATGTATCACCATTCATTTTATATTTCAACCTACTTGAATTTTTGCATATTTTTATCGATTTTCAACCGGCTCAGGGTGCATCGTTATGCAATTTTAAGTATCATTTTCCTGTCAAGATGATATAATATATGGCAACTTTAGTGACCGATGCGCTGGTTGTGGTTGAGGAGATTCCCCCCTTCTATGTAAAACACTTTGAATACCCAGAAAAGCGATATATAAATGTAAGTAACTATTATTATTGTTATTATTATTATGCAGTCAAGTTTGATAGTTCACACAAAATGTTTTACCAAACCTGCATGACTTTCTGTGGAATGCCAAAAATATATATTTTGAAGAATGGTTGAACTGTTCTTGTCTAAAATGAACTCCTCTGAATTTAATTAATAAAATAAATAAATAAAGTCATACAGTTTTGGTACAATGTAAGGGTCAGTGTACAATGAAAAAGTTCTCGTTTGGGTTGTCAGTTCCTCTAAGTTGCTAAATGCATTTTAAAAATAAACATCCAAAAATAACCGTGTGCATCTTTGTAATGCTGCACTTTAATTATTTTGGTTGTTATCTTGTGTCCGAAATACAGAATGGTAGAGACTTTGGCAACTATACAGTAGTTACCCACAGGCTTAAATGGGTCAAGTGTCTTTCAAGGGCACAAATGTGTTGTGATGGTTCATGGATCAACCCTTCTGAGGTTTGAAAATACACCTTTTCTTTTGCCAGCCGAGATCATTAAACACTAGACTACACCACCCTAAGTTCCTCATTACAGGTCCAGGTTGGTGTTCCAAAAGTGTCAGGTGCTTTCTAAACTTTTCCTTGCTAAACCTTTTTCAAAGTTATGCTGTATTAAACCAAATGTGCCGGACAAAAATTTATTCAGATTAGTCATATGCAAGTCAGAAATCCCAAAACTATATTAACAATGTGATGATTGATGATTTTTTACTTGCTGCTCTGGAACTTTTTAACATGTGTATTGCTTAAAAAATCTGTGAAAAGTTAAAAAATAATGGCCATCCTGCTTTTGGCCATCAAAGTCTTGAAGTTTCTTTGCATGTCACAAAAACTTTGCAAACTCAAACCAAAAGAAACCACAATGTGTGAAAGAACACAAGAGACAGAACGCAGAACTGCTGATGCCCTTCTCCTCACGGACCCATGTCGAACCCCAAACCGAAGGCGAGTCTACAAAACGCAGCAGTCATTATGACAGATGCTCAACCCCCTGGCTTGCCGATAGCTTCTCCTCCTACTTTGAAGTCATGCTGCTTTTGATCTTCTGGTTTTCTAACTACAGAGGAAGAGGAGGGTTGTGAAGTCTCAGTGTGGTCTTCATGCCTGAGTCGACAGCTTTGAGTAAGTGTGTGTGGGTTAGTGTATGTACTGTACAAGATACATACAGCAATCATGATTTTCAGTTATTTTCCTTGATATTGTAGATGATTAATAGAACTTACACTATGGTCATCATTATCTGTACTCTTTGATTATTTCCTTTACCCTTTTTCTTTTACATCATTTGCTAGTTACATCCTTGGCCCAACCTGTATTTCCACTCATCCAGCCACTCATTTAAACCCCTTTTCAGGGGGCTCTGCTGAGATATGTTTCACCAGCTGTCAGCATGATGGTGAATAGAGGACCTGTTGTCTTTTCCCGGAGCAACCTACTCTGCACACATGCAGGCCTGATCTTTCAGTTTTGGTAAGGGGCCTGTTTACCTGCTGGTTTGGTACTGTCATGAGGAATGCCTTTCCCCATGTGCAACATTTGTTTGTAAACTGGGCCAGTGGGGTAATGCCCTGGGTTCTCAGAGTGATAAGGGTCTCTTAGGGACCTACACTGAACTGCCAAATGAAACTGAATACCAAGACCCTTTACACTCACAGTGCAAGCTAATCACTATTTCCCCAGGCCACTTTAGACACATACAACATGAACCAACCTAAAGCTCCTGAGGCCCCTTAGTTAATAAATGTATGCTAACTATTAGGGCCTCCGGATCAGGCCCCAAGGAAGTCGACCGGAAGTTGAAGTCGGCCGCGTGCCGCCATCTTGTAGCAGAACTTCACTTGCGTTAGCATTCCCATTGACTCCCATTCATTTTGGCGTCACTTTGACAGCGAATAACTTTACATCTGAGGCATTTAAAGACTCCATTTGTCCATTATTTATTTTTTTAAAAACACAACAATGTATAAAGGGCTCCATTACCTTCTATGTTACATTATGGCCCCGTAGAAACAGTTTTTGTAAAAAATAGGCTAACGATTGCGTCATAACCACTCGACTCTCTGTCGCATTACCGTACAGACAGGAGGAGAAGCTCTCAGGCAATTAACTTAATATGGCGTACTGGCGTTACATTTTAAAATACTATACAAAATAATTAATCAGAATACTTACTCCTGCTCACTCACGACAAAGAACTCCCCGCTCAAGCTCGCCGTCTCTGCAAGATTAACGATGGCAGTTTGCACGCACAGCTACTAGAACATTTACATCTGGGCAGACAGGTTGCTGACGTCGTCAAGCTTCATTTGAGTCTGCGCGTCAGAAACGGAAGTGCTAAAAATAGCTAAAAATGGGCTTCACTTGTCTCAATTGAGTTCCAATGGGGTCGCTGTGTCCATTTCTTTTACTGTCTATGCTCCGGATACTGTTTATATATATATATTAGGGGTGTAACGGTTCACAAAATTCACAGTTCGGTTCGATACGATACACTGATGTCACGGTTCGGTTCGGTTCGGTTCGGTTCGATACGTTTTAGATACAGCAAAATGTAAAAACATCTCAACTTTTCAGAATGCTGCAAGCGCACCGCGGGTCATGTGACAAGAACTAACCAATCAGCTTCATCCTTTCCCGTAACAACGTTGAGAGCTCAGCCAAGATGAAGGATCAGCTGATCATAGTTGTATATGGATTGCAATTTTGAAATAAATTTAGTAGCAGAGCTACTGCAAGCGATTTTTAGAGCTGCAAATCCATTTATCCTTCGCTGAAATTTCCGCGTCTCATGGAGAGAGCACGTCATTGTTGCTTAGCAAAGACAGACGCCTCATGAGCGCTTCTGCCCAAGCGCTTTGGAAAGGAGGAGAAAGACGCGCTTAGCGTTTTCCATGCGTTTTTAGGCACGATATGTGAACGGCCCCTAAGGCGCTCGCTCACTCAGCACGCGCTGAAGGCTCGTTGCAAAATGTCGAATGCCTTTAACAGACCAGAAATATAAGATCCTAAAATAACCAACAGGTCTGGTGTTTGGGTTGGATTCCCTGTAAGCTATAGTTTCTAAATGCTGCAGGGATAGTTTGCTGCGTGCATGTTTCTCCTTTTTTTCGTCTTTTCCCAGATAGTACTGACGCATATATCCCAGATATTCCCGCTGGTGTTTTTTTTATTTTTTTTTTTTATTCCCGCTGGTGTACCCTGTCATGTTGCAGATGCGACATACCGTTGTTTTTTTATCCACCACTCTCTTGCCATCACCATTATAGCTTAAAGGGAATCCAAAGTGCACCCAAACATCAGACCTGTTGGTTATTGGAGGATCTTCTCATTTCTAGTCTGTTAAACGCATTGGCTATTTTGCAACGAGCCTTCAGCGCGTACTGAGTGAGCGAGCGCCTGCTGAGTAGCCTAACATAAACATATAAGATGGTGTTTTTTTCTTCTTCGGGAGTGTCAGGGGCGTTGCCTGTTACGTTGTTTGGGTTATTGGGCTACCTTGTTGAACGCATATCATTATATTTCTCTCTCTCTCTTTTTTTTTTTTTTTCAAATATAATTAATTACTCCAACGAACCGTTCGGTATACATAATGCGTACCGCGTACCGAACCGAAAGCGTCGTACCGAACGGTTCAATACGAATACGCGTATCGTTACACCCCTAATATATATATATATATATATATATATATATATATATATATATATCATATATATGTATATATGATATATATATATATATATATATATATATATATATATATATATACCCCGATCATTACAAAGCTGCATAAAAATCATTATAATGAAATTTATCCCATTACACATGCACACTTTTGGAAGCTAATCGATGCTTTTCAAAGACCTCCTTTCCAGAATAATGACATTTTGGTTCTCTGACATGGCATATTGCATTATTTCAATGATGTTATCCCCTGATTGCTTGAAGTAAAGCTGAGTAAATAATCTCAAACTGCTGTTTACAATCCAGATTCCATTCTTTATCTCCTCAGTTTACCCATTTTTTTTAATCTTCCCTGTCAAGGCGGTGCTACTCCTAAGTGGCCCAAGCTTGACATTGTCACATATCTTGTGCTTTATTGTTTCTCTCTGATAAGGCAGAGCAGCCTAAAGAGTGTTACCTCAGACATTGTCTTCAGTCTGAGTTTTAACCTCCCTTGCTCTCTGTGAGGCAGGACTGCCACAGAAACTGCCATATGGTTGCCTAAGCAACAGCTTCAAATGAGATTCTATTATTAATGACTTGAGAAGAAAGTGTCTTGCACTATTTATCGATTAGTCAAGCCCAGCCCCTACGATCAAAATGTCACCCAGGATTTTTCTCCAGTCAAAACCCCATGGATTTCTGAGTCAATACAGGAAATCAAAAGTGAGATACATTCTGTAGTTATAGATTTTTTTACATAGGATTGCTATTTCTTTGACTGTCATGAGCATGAACTAAACTGAATATAAAGGATAACAGAGAGAAGGAGTAGGAATCAAAGATTTGTGTGTAAATAACATAAAATATTAGTTTTGTTCAAAAATGTCCGCAGCATTTCAAGATGAGATTATGCTTCCTTAAAAGGTGCACAATTCTGAAGCACAAAATGCATTTTAATAACACTTTTAGAGCACATGCTATTAAATGGAGTATAGTTGGCTATGTTTTTGGTTGTATGCATACGCTAAGTGTTCGTATCAAAACTGAAATATACTTTGGGCTTACAGCCAAGGCAGTTTTTTTTTTTCATGATTTAATATGTTCCTTGAGGTTCACAAGTTTTTTTGCACAGAATATATTGACAAAAAAAATATCCTTTTCTAATCAGTTTTTTTTGGGGGGGGTGGGGGGGTTGCTGCTGCTTAAGGCAGTAAGAAGGCCACTGTTGGCAATTGTAGGTAGATGTATAGGGAAAGGTATCAACACCCCGCTACTGCACTTTAGAAAGTATTTTAAGAACATTATAAAAATTAAACTTTAATGTACTGACAAATCAATCCCATACTGGCTGCTTCATCACAACAAAAGTTTCTTAACAAACTCTCCATTACACTGTGCTTCGTTTATAAAACACTTTGCAGTCAAATGCTCCAAACACACATGATCCAGTATGCCATTACAAACATTTAGGCTGCTTGTTCCTGAAGCTGTGGTCTTTTTAAAGCCTGCACAGACATAAACGTGCTGATCAAACTGGATGGATCAGGAGTAGCTTAAAACTGAACAGGCATCTGCATAACTGTATCCAGCTTGTATTTGATTTTGATGCGACACTGGCCTGTGGTGTAGACAGGTGTCAGCTGACTGAACTCCAGTGGGCAGAGTCTATGGTGTGATGATGTAAAACAGTTTGTCAATGTGTTTTTTTACAAATATGTTTAGCAATTGTGACGTCACAAATCCGACAACATCAAAACAAACCATATCTGGAGCTCGGTTACATAAATTATCTTTTTATACTGAAGATGTTTTAAGCTGTAAAACTTGAAGGATGTTTAAACGGTTCAAAAGTCTCATATATATCAAAAGATCAAGACAATTCAGATTTCTCATGTCTTTGGAAAGCCTCATCATCCAGAACGCATAGCAAAAGAGCTCAGTGAAAAAGAGTTGAGATAAATATCAGTTAGAATTATATTTCATTCAGTACTGAGAACTATCACCACAATTTAAAAATGACTATGCTACCCAGCATTTTGTGTTCATGTAAGCCAATTGCAGTAGTGTCAGTAGCTTAGCAACATGCTACCATCAAAGTCTATTGTAATCAATTTTAAGTCAGGTCTATTTGTCCTCACAAATTAATTAGTTAAATAAATTTAATCTTCTCTGCATCACCAATGTGCAGCACTCACCTGAATAATGCAAAAGCAGAAATAGCACTAGAACACCCACCTCACACCTGCTGTCGGCAGAAAAGGACAGAGTGGTGTTCAGATTAGAAGGGAATGATTGATAGAGGCTGTTGGGATCTGGCCAGGGTAACACCCCTGCCCTGGGTCATTTATTGACCATGCAACAGAAACCCAATATAATGATTTATCTGAAAAAATATATATATATATATATATATATTAGGGGTGTAACGGTTCACAAAATTCACGGTTCGGTTCGGTTCAATACACTGATGTCACGGTTCGGTTCGGTACGGTTCGGTACGTTTTAGATACAGCAAAAAGAAAAAATTGGCAGATAAATTTCCTTGATTTTTTTAAAAATGTTTTATTTATTAAAACTAACAAAGTATGTGTTTTTTTTACATTGAACAATGATGGAGCTATTCTTTACCCATCTTCTATGGTGTTTTCTTAGCAGCATACTGTATAAAACAAAAATAGCTCCTTATAAATTTTTTTTAAAAAATTAAATGTAATATTGTTGTAGTGGTTATGAACAAATACAAAGATGTAACTCTTTTTATATGGAACTCTATAACTCTTTATATTTAGTGTGTTTTTACTCAATTGGTTCTCTATTTGGGCTTATGTTTTTTGGAACAAAGCAGGAATTACGGTCTGTCTGAAATGGGCTCGTGAAGGAATATTGTAATGGGGCTCAATTACATTAAGCATGTTCTTAAAACCTGCGTTTTCCACTACAGAGTAAGGTCTCATATCCGCGGCTATAACGTAAATGCACCATTCGCTGCGGTGATGTCCGTATACGGAGCCCGGGACGTCACCTGTAGGAGAAAAAAAAGCAATCCGTGGCGACGGTTTTGCAATCCGTCCCCTCAGTTTATAAACCGTACTCACGAATTCATAAACTGTTCACTCTATTTAACAAATCGTGCCCACGAATTTCCAATCCGTGCACTTAGATTTTGTAAACCGTACCCTCGGTTTTTGAATCCGTACCCACGAATTCATAATCCGTGCGCACGCTTTCACAATCCGTTCCCTCGGATTTGTAAACCGTACTCACGGATTCATGCAGCAAACTCCTACGTGTTAACATACAGTTTTATTGAATATTATTATGTGTAATAGGTTTACAGCAAAGTGTCTTAAGTGATTCTCTATCAAGTGTAGTACGAGGTGGAATACAAAGATTTAATAAGAAAGATGCGCATTAAAATCTTGTTCAATTGCTGATAATCTATAATAGCACTTGATTATTATTGTGCAATAAACCTGGCATTGTGACTGACTCTGGAGTAATTTTTTCCTCTTTTGTAAGTTATTTTGGATAAAAGATTCTTATGCATAACCTGTTTAATAATATATAATAATGATACAAATAAAAATAAAGTTATTTTTTATAATTTTAATTTGTAGGCTAAATAAATGAGTACAAGACAGTAAAAATATTTGTCATAAAATAATTTGTGAATTGCTTTATTTTTAAATAACCTTTGGACAGTTTTGGAAATGCTTGTGTACAATTCTTTCTTAACATGAAGACTTATTTTTGTGATTTTATTATACTAAGCTCCACCCACCTCACCCCACCTGCCGGAGTTAGATGCATGTTTCACTGTTAAGTGTAAAATGCGTGTCAGTTTTCAAATCCGAGGGAACGGATTGCGAAAGCGTGCGCACGGATTATGAATTCGTGGGTACGGATTCAAAAACCGAGGGTACGGTTTACACAATCTAAACGCACGGACTGGGAATTCGTGGGCACGGTTTGTTAATCCTGGGTACGATTTGTTAAACCGAGTGAACAGTTTATTAATTCATGAGCACGGTTTATAAACTGAGGGGACGGATTGCAAAACCGTCGCCACGGATTGATGTTTTTTCTCTCCTACAGGTGACGTGCGGGGCTCCGTACCGAGCCTTCAGCGCGTACTGAGTGAGCGAGCGCCTGACTGAGTAGCCTAACATAAACATATAAGTTGGTGTTTTTTTTTCTTCGGGGGTGTCAGGGGCATTGCCTGTTACGTCGTTTGGGTTATTGGGCTACCTTGTTGAACGCATAACATTATATTTCACACACCTTTTTTATTTTCCAAATTTAATTAATTAGTCCAACGAACCGTTCGGTACATAATGCGTACCGCGTACCGAACCGAAAGCCTCGTACCGAACGGTTCAATACGAATACGCGTATCGTTACACCCCTAATATATATATATATATATATATATATATATATATATATATATATATATATATATATATATATATATATATATATATATTTATGTGTGTGTGTGTGTGTGTATTTACACTAACCTAAAGGATTATTAGGAAAACCTGTTCAATTTCTCATTAATGCAATTATCTAATCAACCAATCACATGGCAGTTGCTTCAATGCATTTAGGGGTGTGGTCCTGGTCAAGACAATCTCCTGAACTCCAAACTGAATGTCAGAATGGGAGAGAAAGGTGATTTAAGCCCAGACAGGCCGGTCTGAGTATTTCACAATCTGCTCAGTTACTGGGATTTTCACACACAACCATTTCTAGGGTTTACAAAGAATGGTGTGAAAAGGGAAAAACATCCAGTATACGGCAGTCTTGTGGGCGAAAATGCCTTGTTGATTCTAGAGGTCAGAGGAGAATGGGCCAACTGATTCAAGCTGATAGAAGAGCAACTCTGACTGAAATAACTACTCGTTACAACCGAGGTAAGCAGCAAAGCATTTGTGAAGCCACGACACGCACAACCTTGAGGCGGATGGGCTACAGCAGCAGAAGACCCCACCGGATACCACTCATCTCCACTACAAATAGGAAAAAGAGGCTACAATTTGCACAAGCTCACCAAAATTGGACAGTTGAAGACTGGAAAAATGTTGCCTGGTCTGATGAGTCTCGATTTCTGTTGAGACATTCAGATGGTAGAGTCAGAATTTGGCATAAACAGAATGAGAACATGGATCCATCATGCCTTGTTACCACTGTGCAGGCTGCTGGTGGTGGTGTAATGGTGTGGGGGATGTTTTCATGGCACACTTTAGGCCCCTTAGTGCCAATTGGGCATTGTTTAAATGCCACGGCCTACCTGAGCAGTGTTTCTGAGCATATCCATCCCTTTATGACCACCATGTACCCATCCTCTGATGGCTACTTTCAGCAGGATAATGCACCATGTCACAAAGCTCGAATAATTTCAAATTGGTTTCTTGAACATGACAATAAGTTCACTGTACTAAAATGACCCCCACAGTCACCAGATCTCAACCCAATAGAGCATCTTTGGGATGTTGTGGAACGGGAGCTTTGTGTTCTGGATGTGCATCCCACAAATTTCCATCAACTGCAAGATGCTATCCTATCAATATGGGCCAACATTTCTGAAGAATGCTTTCAGCGCCTTGTTGAATCAATGCCACGTAGAATTAAGGCAGTTTTGAAGGCGAAAGGGGGTCAAACACAGTATTAGTATGGTGTTCCTATTAATCCTTTAGGTGAGTGTATTTATATATATATAATCCAGGAAGGACACATTAAATTGAAGGTTTTCATACATGCATTAAAATTCCTCCCATATGCATACCCAGAATTAAAAACACACAGAGAAGGACAGAGGTTTCAGAACTTTGGGGTCATCCAATCTATAACACCCTTGGAGTTATTTTTGGAATAACTGCTGTGGGCTAAGCTAGATGTTCTCAGCCTCAAACCTAGAGGGAGTATGGATAAAGAACATCTACCCTATTTGCTATGCCACCAGCATCAGTATCAATGCCGCTCTGCAGTTTGAATCTTTCAGACTGTATATTCAAAACACAAATATGCTTAAAATATGCCTTTCTCTGCACACAGCAGACTGCAACAAGCATCGGTTTTCACGGCAAACAGGGCCCACAGCCAGCCTGCCAGGATATGCATGAGTGTGTTTCATCATCAGATTCGTGAGCATCGCTGCATGTTGGATTTCACCTGTCGCCACAGAGCTCACCTGCTGGGAACAGCCAGAAATGTCCTGCTCATTCAGAGACTGATTTTCTTGGAGATGAAATGTTCACTCACACAGAACAGCATCCATATTACAGGTCATAGAGATAAGAGGGGGAGAAAGAGGGGGCGCTGGGGTTTAAGCAGCCACGGGATGACTCACAGAGGAGATATGACCATTTCAGCCAGGCTTTTAGGGTAAATGTTCCATTACAGCCGAGCAGGAGCTCAGATGTTGGAGAGAGTGTAGAAAATGAAAGTGAAAGAAAAAAGAGAAAAGCACACAAGGATAGATGATGAGTATGAAAAAATGTGACGAGCTAAGTTAGGTAAGACAGACAAGCTTGAAAATCTTGTGTAAGGTCACACTAAAGGCCTGCTCACACCAAGAATGATAACTATAAAGAAAACTATCACAATAACCATCTTTGCATCCACACCGACAGACATTCATCCTATGTAATGCCCCAGTGTAGTGATGTAAAAAAAATATATATATATATATTTATATATACATATATATATATATATATATATTATATATATACACATGCGCGCACACACACACACACACATATATATATACACACTCACCAGACACTTTATTAGGTACAACTGTTCAATTGCTTAGTAACACAAATTGCTAATCAGCCAATCACCTGGCAACAATTCTGTGCATTTAGGCATCTAGATGCGGTGAAGACAACTTACTGAAGGGCTTTTCACTGTGCTCGTTTGCTGCGGTCCCAAACGCGATTGTTCCCGGCGCCGCCCACAGCGTTGGTCTGCTTTCACACTCAATAGTTGTATCGAACCCAGGTGCGTTTGCAGTCACCTTACGTCATTCTCATTCACAGACTCATTGTCACATTTCTTGAACATGACAATGAGTCTCCACAGTCACCAGATCAGATCTCAATCCAATAGAGCAGCTTTTGGATGTGGTGGAAATGGAGATTTGCATCATGAATGTTTATATATTATATAATACAGTCTGTAATAGTTTAAAGGAATTTTCCATATTTTCTTTTTACAGGTGTTTTTCTCTATTTTTTTATTACGCTTTGCATTGTGGGAACAAGAAGCTCAGTCGACAATCGGCGTGAATACAGCGCATGAGCAGGCGCCATTCATAGACAGCAAGGGCCCTACGATGATCAAGGCACAGAAATATAGTATAAGGACATTATTAAAATGGTCCATGTGACATCAGTAGTTCAACTGTAATTTTACAAAGCTTTGAGAATACTTTATGTGTGCAAAGTAAACAAAAATAACAACTTTATTCAGTGATTTCTTCTCTCCTGGGAGAGTCTGCCGCCATTAACGAGAGTACCACGACGCATGCGTGTGCATTCTTTTGTCAGTAAACAAGGTGCCGCGCATGCAGGGTCTCCGTCAACAGCTCCACATGCATTCGCCGTGGGTCAGAGAGCTCTCGGATTTCATCAGAAATATCTTCATTTGTGTTCTGAAGATGAACGAAGGTCTAACAGGTTTGGAACGACATGAGGATGAGTGATTAATAAAATACTTTTTGGGTGAACTATCTCTTTAAGTAAATCATAAAACATTGTTAAGAGGATCACATGATCGATACAGTTGGAGACCACTGGAAATGCAAGTTTAGCATTTTATAAGCAATGTTTGAACTGGAACTAGATAATTCAATCTCAACCTGTTCTGCACGTAACTCTGTACTTCACTTTCATTCAATTTCTTGTAATTTCCAGTCTGCCTGTGAAGAAATCCTGAACGAGGTTCAGATGAAAGGAACCTACACTTCCAAGACTCATATATGAACAACTTCTAAATTCCGTGTACAATTTGAGTTTTTAATTTTTTTCAAATCTGTTGGATTAATAAAGACTCATTTTGTGAAATCTCCATGTGTCCTTGTTTCCTTGCTCCAGCATAACGTGTCATATATCTTTAATCTAAATATATTTATATCACACACAATGTATATCTAGCACATCAATATATCTTGGCCAGAATTTTTTATTTGTTTGTTTATATGGGTCCATCATAATGCCTCTACCATAATTTATGGCACACACTAGATACAAATTTTAATTATTCATTGTGTTTTAATGTAGGTCTTCTCTTCGATTCTGAACACCGACAGAGAGCTGCGAAACCATGGGGAGTACTGTAAGTAAAGAAAACTGTCTAGACCTGGTTTGTCTGCATGCCTGTTTGTTTAGATTTTATTTTGCGCTTGTTTTCCTTTCTCTCACACAAACTGCAGCTCTTTTGCATGTAAATCCTATTAGACTCATCACACCTGTGCTTCAGGGTTTCAGGTGGACACCCACTCCAGCACGTCTCATGAAAATTTCATATGCAACGAGAACAAGGAGCGATGGCGGGAAAAGAGACTGAGAGAGGGAGGCAAAGAGACCGTTCGACGAAACCTGTTACCATGGTGAGACTGTCAAAGTCGATATCAGACGTGTCATATTTTAGACCCTAATTGGGTACCCCAAGTGTTTTTCTCTTTTCTTTTTTTTCTAGCCAAACCCCTCTTCCTTCCTCCCACTCATTTATGTGGATAACGTGCAAAAGTTTTTGCGAAGAATGACTCAACCTCAAATGGCTGTTGAATCACCACAGTTTTTCCTTGGAAATGAAGTCACCACACACTAACTATGCTTTCTCACATCCTGGTGCTGTCACCAAATCGACAAATCATTTCTAACAAGATGCATTTTCCTTGGCCAAGAAAACTACCTCCTTTAAATCTCAAGTGACTTCAAACGCGGTTAAACGGAAAAGGGTGGAGAACACGCTGCCCAAAGATGGCATCTCGGTCTTTATAATGAGATTTTCACCTGATGCCAATCTGCAGGCGGACTATCTGTGAAAGTTTAGGGGAGAGAGACAGACGTTTGGGTGACAATGGCACAATTCTAATCCCCCAATACACCAAGGCAATCTCAGGCCTAATCTACGGCAGACGATTGGAATGAGACGCCCTGATTAAGAAGGTGTCTGTCTGTCACTCTTCCCTTTTTCTGTCTCTGCCTCTATCAATATCTTTCCTTTTTTTTCTTGTATTCTCTCCAACAAGGCATCTCACAATTTCATTTGTTTTGATTCAGGGAGTCACAGTCTAACTGTACATCAGTTTTTCAGTAGAGGCAAATTATTTTAATATAAGCCTATATTCAAAGGTTTGTCAACAGGGTTTTTCTTTTGAGAGAAATTTTATATTTTTATTCAGCATTCAATTGATCAAACATAAACAGTAAATACTTTTTTAAATAATAATAAATTATTATTATTTAAATAAATTATTTAATAAATAAATAAAAATAAAAATAAAAAACTGAAAAAAAACTTATACATCACAGTTTCCACAAAACATTAAGCAGCAGAACTGTTTTTAACATGGATAATAATGAGCAATGTTTCTTGAGCACCAAATCAGTATATTAGGATAATTTCTAAAGGATAATTTGACACTGAAGATTGGAGTAATGTTCAGCTTTACCATTACATGAATAAACTGCATTTTAAAAAGCCCATTTTGCATCATGGAATAAAATAAATAAAAGTAATTGTGACTTATATATGTACATATAATTTATTTATTTATATTTATTTTTTTATTTTTTTGTCACAATTCAGACTTGCAATATAATAATAACAATATAAATAATTTAGGGGGGAAAGTCAGAACGGCTAAATGCAATTTAGTTTAATTCTTTTTTTAAATTGTGACTTTTTTCTTTTCTTTTTTTATATCTTGAAATTCTGTTCAACTGTGACATTTTACCTCAAATTTAAGACCTTTTTTCAGATTTTAGAATTGTGAGATACAATGTTCATCAACAATATTTACTATTATTTTCAATTCCCCTTTTCAAGGCCTTTTAGTATTTAAAATAAAGCTTATGCATCTCTTTTTTTTTTTTTTTTTTTTTTTTTTTTTTTGGCCATTATATTTTCCTAAAAGCTTCATCATGTGTTTGTTTGCACATTTAACATATTTTGTCTGTGGTAGAAATAATGTTCCAAATGTGCCCTCTCTGCCGCTTTCACACTATTATGCAGTACATGACAATTATCTCTAATTTTTAGCTCTGAATATGCTTTTCAATAACAGATTTCATTAATATTCCCTTTTCGGTGGATCAATCCAGAAACATTTCAGAAAACATCATGATGCATCGGTGAATCAATTTTTCCCCATTCACCCCTACAAGCCAGCCTCTGCTCTGGCTAGATGACATCATCATCCACCATCCCACCAGTCTTCACGCAGGAACATCTGTCCCGTCATCCCTGCGTTTATTAACTCTGACAATATGTCATATTTAGCGGCCACCTGTAGCTCAGCCCAATGTGTGGACACACAGAGCCACAGCACATATGAATGATATGGGCCATCATTCATCAGTTTCCATCTGTTCGACACACTCACGGTCTCGTCTCATACAGATTCCTCTCCTAACTGTGATTCATGCTCTTTTTCAAATTAGCTCAACTTCGCTCAGCAGTGTTAGTACATATTATAAAATATGATGTCCCTACAGTGTCTTAAAAGCCATCAGGCACTCAGGAAGGAGAGAGACTAGAAGGAAAATATGAGATCTACAAACAGTCTCTGAAAAAACAACAGCCAAGTAGCCAGATGTCATAGTGTGAGATACTGAGTTCATACTAATTAAACCCTAGGCAAGAACAGAGAGAGAGAGAGTTTAGAAGGAAAGCACAAATTAGGACAGGGAAGTAAAGATTTGAAGGGAAGGGTGGAGAGAGCTAAGTTAAAAGAAATGAAGATTCACTCCTCTGTATACCGCTGTTTTCACTGTCATAAAAACGGGCTGATGACTTCCTTGTTCTATGAAGTCCCTCCTTCAGATATACGTAACGAGTTCTGATTGGGCCAGCAGTTCCTGTGTTGTGATTCGACACCAGCTTAGCGCACGCTGCCCTTCTGTAAACGCGATTGGACCAGTTTTGGAGTAGTTTTGAGAAGCAAGTGGGCAGGAGCATGTGTTGGAGATGTACTTATAATCACAGGAGCGTTTTTACTGACGACGAGATGTGCATGAAAATCGCATTCGTTTTTTTGCACAGCCCTAAGATCTAGTTAACAAAGCTAAACAGCGTTGCCCTTTGTGTAATAAGTTACAGAAACTGTTAAACGCACCAACTTAAATAATACAATACACTTACCGGTTGTGGTCCATAAACAACGCCTTCTCCAGACAAAGAGGTAACTGCTCCATCTCTCAAGAATAATCTTTGTGCGAATCCAGCATTAAACTGATTGAGATTGAGGAAGCTGTCCTCAGCAAGCTGTCCTCAGCAAAATGTGCTGCACATAGTTTTACATGTGGATTATAACTTTCGGGAACCATTAATCTCCAAGTACAGCCTCCCTGGGAAGCCCAAACAAAGATGATTGGACTCAGAGATGAAAATAACAGCGTTTCAATGACATAGCGACAAACGCAGCTCTTCCTTCTCTGTTGGAGCGCAACAAGCCAACGCCCCCCTTTTTTTGTGAATTTATGTGGGCGGAGGTTAGTCAAAAAAACTGTTTTAATGAAGTCATTACTGCAGGAACTAGAGGGATGTAGTCCAAACGGGTCGTTCATTATAGGCAAATTCTCTTAAATAAAATATCTCACTTGGCATTGAACTTTTTGGCATTGAAAATTTAACAGATATTATTTATACTCTAACAACAACATTACACACTAACTAAAGTTTAAAACATGGGATCACGAAGAAGGGGACCTTTAAATTTGAACATAGAAAAAGTAAGAGTATACGAGAAGAGAAAAGAAAAAGCTGGGGAGGAGGGGAAATGAAGGATGAATAGAACTCTAATCTTCCCATGATATATGCTGGATAATATAATAAGCTTTCCACTGATGTATGGTTTATTAGGTTTGCACAATATTTGGCAGAGATACAACTATTTGAAAATCTGGAACCTGAGGGTGCCAAAGAATCAAAATACTGAGAAAATTACCTTTGAATTTGCACAAATTAATTCTTAGCAATGCATATTACTAAATAAAAATTAAGTTTCGATGTATTTACATTAGGGAATTTACAAAATATCTTCATGAAAAATTTTGGGCATAACAGAAAAATATAATATAATAATTCTGATAATTTTGACCCATACAATGTTTTTTTTTTTTTTTTTTTTACCCGTACCAGTGACTTTAGACTGGTTTTGTGATCCAGGGTCACATATAATAAACTCACAATTCTTAAAGATTAATCATATAACAAATTATATTTGCTTTCTTTTATCACAATTAAGTGAACTTTTGCAACTTTATTTTGAGTAGATGTTGCCATAATTGATGTGAACCTAAACTTAGAAAAAAAATTACTTTTTCCATGTTAAAAAGTTTGTTCTCATTATACACTATACCAGTTAAAGTTTTTGAATGACTGAATTTTTTAGCCTTTCCAAGACTGTATCTAAAGGTATTTCATTCTCAGTGCATTCAGACTATGCTTTTTTTTATCAGTATGTGTGTATCCACTGGGAATTGAACCCATGGCCTTTTGTGCTGGTAACACAATGCTCCACTGAGCCACAGAAACTAAATTTTCTTTGTTTTCAGTGTCACATGATCCTTCAGAAATTACTTTTGCTTTGCTTTGCTGCTCAAGAAGCATTTCTTATCATTATCAATTATTACAAATAATAATAATGATAATATTTAGCTTGACACACTACAATTAATCAAACCAAAATACATGCAATTCTTTTGAACTTTCTGATTATCAAATAATATGCTTAAAATTCAGCTTTGCCATTACAGGAATAAATAATTTAAAAATATCTTCAAAATGAAAACCGCTACTTTCAATTGTAACAATGTTTCCTATTTTTACTGTATTATTTTTACTGTATTAATCAAATAAATGCAACCTCAGTGAGCATTAGAGATTTATTTCAAGAGCATTAAAAAAATCCTAATAATTCCAAACAGTAGTGTAACTTTCTATCATGTTCTATCATCTATCATTCTATCATGTTCATGTTTCTATCATCTACTGTAAGATGTTCCCCTTTAAATAACAAAAGAGGGATTTTAAATGCATGTAAAGTTACAGCGTGCTGATGTGCCACTAATAATCACCATTGATCTTTACAGCCAGCCTTATGTCTATAAATGATTTGTATTGTGATTTTAACTGCATCCTTCTAACCAACAATCTTTGTCTATCTTACGCATACACACACACACACACACACACAGCAGTACTAACACACCTCTCTAATGGGATATTGACTGGACGTGAATTTCAGGACACGCTTGGGAACAAAGTAATACTCAGTTATTACAGCCAACCCAAAGCCTGCCATTGAATTCATGTTATGATCAATATCACATTAATCGCTTTTCTCACCACTCAAAACCCATGACGCCTTTAGAGGATGGCACCGGTGTGTGCTCCGAGGGGCGAGGGGCAACAGAGCGCTCAAGCCTGCGTCTGCAACAAGGTTTCATCACTCAAAACACAGCAGACTCCTCAGTCACCGTCTGGCAGTCCCACCTGATCTGCCTCAACTTCTTCAAAACAAGCAGCCAGGCAAGGCGGCGGCCTTGGTTTGTCCAACCACTAAGGATTGATTGCTCAAAAATCTTCATGAATAATTTATTTGAATTCCCAGTTGACTATTTATGGAAAAACCTTGACTCAATGATAAGATATACGATACGGGGACGTGCGAAGATGAGGAGTGCTGGGTTTCGTGGCTGACTCCTGACTGAACAATAGCACTGATCGGGGAGAAAAAAGTGCACCCTCGTTTAGCTGTCATTCCTGTCACCTTGACAACTGCATTTTTGTTACTTTGAATGTCATGAGTTCTACTCTTACGTTTCGAATCGATGCAGCTGTTCCTATTTCAAGCTGACCGTTACGGTGAGAAGATGTTTCTATAGGAGCTTTACGTTTGACAGATTAAAGGATAGTTTTCTCAAAAAGAAAAGTGATTTGCTCATCTTCATGTTGTTCCAAACATGTACGAGTTTCTTTCTACTGTTGAACACAAAAATAATGAATGTTAGAAACCTAATGGTTGACTTCCACAGGATTTTTCCTCATAATGTGGAAGACAATGGAGAGCAGCATTCTTCAAAAGATCTTCTTCTGTGTCCAATCATACAGGTCTGGGAACTTGAGGGTTAGTAAACAATGACAGAATTGTAATTTTTGGGATGAACTATCCCTTTAAATGTGAGAATAGCTTTTAGAACTAATTTAAACAATGCCATGATTAAAAAAAAAAAAGATTCACATAGGACTAATTCATGTAAGTAAACTTTGAGTTTATCTTGGATTTGGTGCAAAAAAAATTATTTAACCTTGTTACATTCAAAATGTATCCTGCTTGAAGGTGGATACAATTGGTCAACAGTAGCCTTAACTAGAAAACGCCATTGTACCACACTAAATTACTGATTTACTGATCAATATTTTCGCACTTTAAGGGAGAAAGAAAATATAAAAATTGTGTTAAGCATAACAGAAATAAGGGCCTAAACAAATGACTTTTTTCTGAAAAAAAAAAAAGAGATTTTGTTTTTTTTGTTTTTAAGAAATTACTATTAAAAGTATGGTAATTAATTTCAGCGAATTTCAGGCAGAATACAAGTTTTATAAATTGTATATAACCCATTAGAATGAATTGGCTGACATTACTGTGATAAAAAAAAAATAAAAATAAAAAATTGTTTATACACTAATCAAAGTAAAATCGGTTAAATGTGAAGTTAAGCACAGCATCTGTGATTTTTCTTATTAATAATTCCAGTAGGAAATCCTTTTCATATGAATGGTACACTTTCCTGAGAATGAGCGTTCACAATTTATATAACAGAGGTCTCAAAGGTGCTGAAACATTTAGTTCTGATAAAGCAAAAGAACACTGGAAATTAAAACTAGGAGAAAAGGAACATAGAAACAGGAAAATAAATCATATAATGAATTATATTTTTGTGTCATTGTATATGGAAATTGATAATACAAATATTTAACTTAAACCACAGTGTATGTCTGTTGTATAGTGTATAGAGGTCACTTTCTTCATCCTCTTGTGCTCTCTTAGGAGCCTGAAAACAATGGCAGTGCACCACTAACACAGAACTGGACATTTCACCAGCTGAACTGAAAACCTGCTCACATAATAACATGTTTAACTCGCAGAAATTCAGTTGCTAAATGGAAAAGGGAGAGGAAAGAAGGGATTAACTGGCACTTAGATAAAACCGTATAAATCCATAAATAAAAAAGGTGTGTTATCTTCAATGAGAGCAGACTGTTTAAATTTCCGTTTTCAACCAGCAGAGCAGAAAAGAGACACGTCCATTATTTCTCCTGCAGAGAATTTTAATGGAATCACGTCCCTGTGTGCAAGGCTGTTTAACTATTCATAAAAATCTATATTTTTCCCTCACTAGTGTTGAAATATATATTTTTCTACAAGTTTCTAAGTGAGATATTCCAATTAAAGCATTCCAAGCATGCAAAGATAATCATTTTGAATTCTACAAGACCTATGATCATAAAAACAGGTTAAACAGTCGAATTATGATTGAAATGCAGATTATTCATTTTTTCGTTTGAAATTAATTATTGAAAGAGTACATCATCACAAATCATTATGGTAAGCCTACAATGAGGATTTAAATTGGGAGTTGTTTGGCTGTTGGGAAATTTCTTTTATTTGCCCATGTCTTTATGTCACGTCCATAAACAAGTTTGGTTACTACTGTGGCATGTTACTTACTCGCTCAGAAACTGTGTTAGAAATCGTTATTTGAGACCAATTGAGGGATCTTAACACGTAAGATCAGGGGCTGAATTCACAAAAAAATCTTAAGAAAAAGTTAAGAAATGTATTTAGATAAATTCCAAGAAGTTTGTGAGTTAAATTCTTTACATATTCTGAAGAACTTCTCAAATATATATATATTTTTTCTGTCTTCTATCTGTCTATCTTCATCATTATGTGATCTAATTCCTGGTTGCTCTTGACGAAGACTGATCAACTCCAAAGGCCGTCTTTCTCCACAGCCTGCAGATTACCATAATAATCATTATAAGAACGCAGTTTCTGGAGTTCAGTGATCCAACTAACGTTACACAGACCGTCAACACACTCTTAACAGGTAAACTATTTCATTCTTAAAATGTCTAGCATAATGATGGATTTACAGGCATCATAGAGGATTATGGAAATACTGAATTTCCCTGAAACTTGGTCTTCATTTCACTATTTCCAGTTTCTATTTTTCTTTTACTTCATTACGTATTTATTTATGTTCAATGTCAATTGTCATTTATTAATGTATTCTGCTAAAAACTGTTGTTAGAGCATTTTTGGTACAAATTCACATCATTAAAAAATCTAAGTTTTTGTGCGACACCAGCGACAGCGAGTGTCTGAAATAACTTCAGATTTGTGATCCAGTGGGGATTTATCACTGTGTGAGGCAGAAATATACTAATAGATTTAAATGTAATGCTAAAGGCTACTTATGCTAACCATTGCCATAATAATAATGAGGTGATAGTAATGAGGTGCTTTGACAGTTACAGATTTGAAAAACAAAAGGGCGGGAATAAAGAACCCTAAACTCTGACAGAAAGAACCATTTCAGCATGAAAAGGGTTCTTCCAAAGTCCTTTTAGGAAAGTCGTGCCACTCGGCTGCCATCTTGGCAATGCCTCCAGGCAGCTATTTCAGACTAACAAGACCAGGCTTCTATCTAAATGAATGGGCATAAAGTCAGAACTGCACTTTCACTGGTCACCGGGACATAAAAACTGCATGTATAGAAACAGCAGTAAAATATTATAAAAATTGCTTAAAATTTTTTATGACTTTGCCCCAAAATAAGGCTTAAAACGCCTTTTTCCCCACAGGTTATACTTTAACTACGCATGCGCAAGAGTTCCTCAACTGCGGGCATGCGTCAGTGGAACCAGACGATACCAGGCTTAAATGTTTACCGGCTTGACTGTTAAAAGCAGATGATTGGCTTTCCAGCGGGAGGGGCGGGACATGTGCATACAACCGCCATCTTTGCTGTTATGGGTTTTCCTTATATAGTTGTATTGAGGATTGAGGAAGTGGCATGTCTCTTATAAATTGTCTCTTGTTCCTCAGGATGCTATGGTTCTAAATAGAACTCGTTCTACATATAAATAACCTTTAAAGAACCATCTTTTTTAGAGTGTATAAACCATGCTGAATCACAGTAGTCCGCTGTGTTTACGCCAACACAGCAATCAAAACTTGCAATATTTATACTTGCATGTGTATTGCACTGAGCACATTTTTTGTGGTTAGCTGATTAGCATAATTTGTTCAGCAAATCTGGTGCTACATCAACACTTGCAAATAAATAATTCTATCTGCAGGTGCAATTCATTCTACTCTTCCCTAAACAAGTTTATGAAGAGGCCAAAAACTAATATAAATCAGCCCAAAAGATGAAATTGCAGTTATCCAAAAGCTTCTAATCCTACAGTTAGCTTGTTGTAATCAAAGCCCCGTTAATGTTGATTATCCAGCACACTAATGCAAACAGCATCTCTCTGCGAAAGCAATAATCTCTGCTGAAAAACCCATTGACAAACACACAAACAGACGTGGGACATTTATAATACCACGTTTAGTGAGGTCTATGCAAATATCAGTATGCAAACCAAACATAACTATGGCACTAATAGTATTTGCACTGCAGAGCAATTAGATTGGTCATTACTTTGGAATATTTAGCGGTCGTAACCATAAGTAAAAACAGGGCACAAGGCTCAAAATGTCCCTAATGTCTCTCTTCATCTTTATCTTTTCCTATTTTATGTTATCCAGAAAAAGACAGTTTCATTGGGGGAAGAGGTGATCTGATTTGTATGTGTGTAAAGCTGTGAGTGAGGGAGAAAGCAAGTCGTTGTTGGGGAACAGACCTCCCTCTAGAAGATCAAAGCATGTTCAGAGCAGGGTAGGAGGCAACGTTCCTCTGGTTATGACCTGTCATGATTTCTACTCACAGCAAAGTGCTAATCAGTTCGCATGTAATGTGAATGAACCCAGAGCCTCTAATAACAATGAATGAAGTTCACAAGAAATCTTAATAATCTGTGAATGCTCTAACTGACTGACTGACTGATTTAGAGATTTAGGCCAAGCGTACACAATTTGGCTGGTTAATATAATTTATCCATCCATCCATCCAACCATCCATCCATCAGTTTGCCTAATCTACCTGACCGCCTGTCCAGTTACCTATGTGATCATTTATCTGTCTGTCTACCTATAATATCTATCTATCTATCTATCTATCTATCTATCTATCTATCTGTCTGTCTGTCTGTCTGTCTACTGATCGATTGGTCTGTCTGTCTGTCTATCTATCTATCTATATATATATATGTCTATCTATCTATCTACCTGACTGTCTGTCTGTCTACTGATCGATCAGTCTGTCTGTCTGTCTGTCTGTCTGTCTGTCTGTCTATCTATCTATCTATCTATCTATCTATCTATCTATCTATCTATCTATCTATCTATCTGTCTGTCTGTGTCTATCTATCTATCTATTTATCTATCTTTCTTTCTGTCTGTCTGTCTGTCTGTCTGTCTGCTGATCGATCAGTCTGTCTGTCTGTCTGTCTGTCTGTCTGTCTGTCTATCTATCTATCTATCTATCTGTCTATCTATCTATCTATCTATCTATCTATCTATCTATCTATCTATCTATCTATCTATCTATCTTTCTTTCTGTCTGTCTGTCTGTCTGTCTGTCTGTCTGCCTGCCTGTCTGTCTGTCTGTATCTTTCTTTCTTTCTTTCTTTCTATCTTTCTTTCTTTCTTTCTTTCTGTCTGCCTGTCTGTCTCTCTGTCTGTGTCTATCTGTCTGTCTGTCTGTCTGTATCTTTCTTTCTTTCTTTCTTTTTTTCTTTCTTTCTTTCTTTCTGTCTGTCTGCCTGTATGTCTATCTGTCTGTCTGTCTGTCTGACCTACTGATCGATCGGTCAGTCTGTCTGTCTGAATATCTTTCTTTCTTTCTTTCTTTCTTTCTTTCTGTCTGCCTGTATGTCTATCTGTCAGTCTGTCTGTCTGTCTGTATGTCTATCTGTCTGTCTGTTTGTCTGTCTTTATCTTTCTTTCTATCTTTCTGTCTGTCTGTCTATCTGTCTGTCTGTCTGTATGTCTGTCTGTCTGTCTGTCTGTCTGTCTGTCTGTCTGTCTGTTTGTCTGTTTGTCTATCTTTCTGTCTGTCTGTCTGTCTGTCTGTCTGTCTGTCTGTCTATCTGTCAGTCTACTGGTCGATCGGTCAGTCTGTCTGTATATCTTTCTTTCTTTCTGTCTTTCTGTCTATCTTTCTTTCTCTTTCTTTTTGTCTATCTGTCTGTCTGACTATCTGTCTCCTTGTCTGTCTGTATGTCTACCTGTCTGTCTGTATGTATGTCTGTCTGTCTGTCCGTCCATCAGTCTGTTTGTCTGTCAAACCATTTCTAATCTGGATCAGTTGCATAGACTGATGCTTGTGATTGATGACAATATAGCACAGAGATCTTGCCACCTCTTAGATTCAGGCAGCTTTAGGAATCTTGACCCTGAGATAACACCCTTCATGAAAAACATAGCCTTGGATCTCCAAAGAGACAGCTGTTATCTACCTTGTCAAATGCTTTGTCTTGATCAACACTTGTTTCTAAATGACAGTTATCTATTGCTCCTGCCTTGTAAAAATTATAGCGTTTGAGTGTAATCCATGCACATTAAATTGAACCTAACGCTATGGCATTTCTAAAGACTTTGGCAGTCTGTACAAGTAATGAGAGCTCACCAGTTTGTTTTATTTGAGGAAGAAGCATTAAAAGCAGTGTTAAAACAGCTTGTTGAAAGAGTGAGAAAAGAGCAATGAGTGTTCAGGAAATGAGCTTCAAGTGTCTTGAGCCTTTACACATTATTCATGTGGGCGTGGCAGGGGGAGTGACTTGGTGATGGATAGCAAAGGAGAATAGAGCAGTGTGAATGCAAAAAGGTAGCAAGCAGCAAAGGCCAGGATTTGTTCACTCTATATTGGAGCTAGAAATTGATTTTGTGAGGTTGAATGCAAGAGTTCACAAAGCCAGACAATTTTATGTTAATCCTGTTTGGTGGCAATCACTCTCAGTGATAGGGGTGGAAAGCCCAGACATGGACTGTTTTAAAAACAACAACAACAAAGTTATGTTAATAGTAAAAAACATTCAGCTGTGGCTGTCCATGAAAGTACTAAGAAAACTAAATAATAAGTAGATTAAACAGACAATGTTACAAGATGCCACAAGAAAAATAAGCATAAAATATTTTAATTTGAAATATAATAAAAAGGCAGAGTAAGAAAGTTGGTAAGGTAACTTGTAAGTTAATAAACTATAAGTAAATTAACCGAAATAATAGTAAAACCTTATGATTTTTGCTCATATATTCTGATAATGCTAACATTAAACCTGCGAAATTCAACTGCAAACATTTTTGACATGTCATTATTTTTATTAATTAAATAAAAAGTTTGGACAATGTTATGTTTAGGTTACAGTTTATTTGAAAGTGTCCTCTTATTTAAGTACTGAGTAATATTAATTACCTACATGTACTAACTGTATGGTTAAGGTTAGGATTAGGTTTTGGCTTACTTGCATGGTTAATTTATTGTTATTATTATAGTAAGTGCATGTAATGTGTAACAAGGACACCTTAAAATAAAGTGTTACCTACGTTTATAACACCAGACTGCTTATGGATGCATGATAATACAAAAAAAAAAAAAGGATTAGAGAAAAGATTTATGTTGTTTTCACACCAATGAATTTCTCAAACACTAAACCCAGATTATGATGCATAGGTTTATTACAAGCATAATACAGTTTTATTACAACATCAGAGTTGAAAATACAGTTTCCTCAGTCCTTAAAGTTGTTGTTGTACACAGTTGCTGTTTATGGATTATGGATTAAATATATGCAAATGTCTGTGAATGTCAGATATGGCAATGTCTGTGCTGACTACAGATCAGTAGACCATAAATTATTCCAAAAACTTGGTACAGATCAAAACCAATGACTGACATTTTTCTTGATATGACTTCTTGCTTTTGAATTTTCTTCCATTGCTTTCCCCTGCTGATGGTCATAAATATAGTGGTTGTGATGAAAAAGTTACATGACTGAAACAGATGAATAAACTAAGAGATTACACAAACCATCAAATATATTGACACCAAATTATTGATACTCCTAGATGAAACTCGCCTTCTGATTCTCAGAGACCAAACTGATCTTCTGGTTTCGACAGATTTAACCAGCCCTCTGAAACTAAACCAGGCTTCTGGCACTGGGAGATTAAACCTGCATTTTGAAATGCAAAGATTTCACCAGTTATTTAATGCTGACAGACTAAAGAAGCCCTCTGGTCATTTAGATATTAAACACATCTTTTGTGATGAAATCCCTCTGATAGTTGGGAATACAGAAACAGACAAAGCCAAAAGAACAAAGAGGGTTTAAACAGGATCCCTTGTAGTGTCAGACTAAAACAAATTTCCTGTATGTTCTGTTCTACTCAGTCATACCACTGCTTTTACAACTAGTCTAGTAATAATATTAATAGAATTATATTTGTATTAATGTGCATTATAATATTTAAGATACTTTTAATAGAGTACAACTGTTTTCTATTTGAATATATTTTATATATTTTAATTTACTCTTTTACACCTGGGATAGCAAAGCCAAATTTTCCACAGCCATTCAGTCTTCAGTGTCACATGATCATTCGGAAATCATTCTAATGCGCTGATTTGCTGTGCAAAATAGATTTCTTATTATTATAAGGGTAAAAAAATTTTTGTGGTGCTTAAAGTTATAGCTTACCCCAAGATTAAAATTTGCAGAGCAAAATTTGCACAACAGATTTGATCCTCTGCAGTGAATGGGTGCCGTCAGTGCGAGTGTTCAAACAGCTGATAAAACCATCACAATAATCCACTCTAGTCAATCAATTAATTTAAAACACACCTTAATGATGGATTTGTTTCTTACAAATTCATAGCTTTTTGCTTCACAAGACGTTATTTGATGGACTAGAGTCATGTGGAATGATATTATATTTTGGATTATTGTGATGTTTTTATTGGCTGTTTGGACTCTCACTCTGATGGCACCCATTCACCGCACTGCAAATGATGTAATGCATAATTTTTCCGAATCTTTTCAGATGAAACAAACTCTTTCACTTCTTGAATTGCTGAGTAAAATGTCAGAAAATCTATTGCTGCAGTATTTTTGTGGAAACTTGAGATTTTTCTGGAGTCTTTTATAAGTAAAATTATTATGAGAATAGCATTAATTTGAAACTGAAATATTTTGTAACATTGTTCTTTGATGTTATGTATAGCGTTCTTGCTAAATAAAAGTTTTATTTAAAAAAAAAATTGTATCAGATAGTTGAACCCAAGGCTGCTTCAAACCATGTAAAACAGACCATGATTTCTGTTAATGGAGTGAAATCTCACTGGAATGTATAAAGAAAATATTCACATCAAATATTCACCTTTTACCATTCACACCGGGATAAAAAGATAGCCGTATCAGCCACATATTCCGGTCACATGACTTCGATATGGATCAGCTTGCCTGAGCATGGATATAATGCATGTCCAAATGGAAGATGCAATAGTTGTTCAGAAACATGGCTGTTTTAAAAGCCACAATGCTGATCGTCGGTGATCAGTTGATTGGTAATGGCACAGTGCTGTCATAACGACACCATCAGTCTGTATTCCTCGCTCTCCCTGATGGAAATTCCTCGGAATGGCCTAAAGCTCTTTACTGGCTAGGAGCAAATTGACTGGGGTATTTATTACTCCGGCGATAACATTTGTTTCCTCTGACATCTGGGTCATTACAAGAAGCGGAGGCTTGGACTCGACCGGCCCATTATGACCCTGATGTGTTTCGCAATGTCATTACGGGCAGATTAATGCCAACCATCAGAGCGGCTATATCACACTTTAATCTGAGAAGGAAACCAGAATGATGAAGCCTACTCAGGAACCAAATTCAATCATTCTCCATCTCTCGTGTTCAGGATAATGATCATAACACTTTAGTTTTGATTTTTTTTTTAGAAATAGATAAACTAATTATGACAGTGCAGAGCCGTTTATCTCCGGCTGAACAGCTGCACTCTCAGACTTGCTTTTTCTTTCTGGAAGAAGACGATCTGTGGATACACAAGAGAATGTGCCTCGAGTTTGAGCGCCTGAATTGTAATTACCTTAATCGCAATGTAATATTGTTCTGCTGCTCTGTTTTGTGCTTGTTATTTACTACATACAATAAACATACTCAGAAATTCCTGTGACTTAATAAGTGGAATTCAAACACCTGGATATCTGAGTCCTTAAACAAAATGCACCTCAATACCAGACGAAGGACAACGTGATTATGAATGCTCCATTAAGACGTGTCACTGGTTGTCCCCACAGAATAGACAGAGTAAAGTTACAGTGAGAGTTTTTATATATATAATATATATAAGAAGCTAAGGTTAACAGGAAGTTCTGACAAGAAAACATTTTTTGTTAGTCCATAAAGTAACAATTTGTAAAACCAAATTATTAAAAAGAGGGTTGATTAAAAAAGTTTCTGATTACATTTGTGACATAACTCTATTATAAATAATCAACTAATACGTTTTTCTAATGGAAAACATGAAGTAGCCAACTGTTGCTATAGTTTCCTCCTCAGGTGAACACAACTTTTGTTTGTAATCACTCATTTTTTAAATTGTAATTGATTGATTTATTTTATTTTGTGTGTGTGTGTGTGTGTGTGTGTGTGCTCTTGTTTTTGTGACATATCAGGACACAACTCTGTATAATGACATGGGTATGACACAGGTATTACAAGGAGAGGGTGACTTATGAGGACATAACCCATGTCCCCATTTTTCAAAACGCTTACAGTATAAATCATGCAGAATGAGATTTTTTGAGAAAGTAAAAATGCACAAAGTTTCCTGTGAGGGTTAGGTTTAGGGTTGGTGAAGGCCGGTAGAATATACAGTTTGTACAGTATAAAAAACCATTACGCCTATGGGATGTCCCCACTTTTCACAAAAACAAACGTGTGTGTGTGTGTGTGTGTGTGTTACAGACACTTGATCATACAAGGACAAACGATGAAGACTTCAAGAAATGATACAGGTTCCGAATGACATGAAGGTGTGGAAATGTTGACAGAATTCACAATTTTGGGTGAACTTTATTTTCTTTAAAATCAAGGGTTAAAAACTTCCCATAATTCACAACCTACAGTCACTGTAGCTCAGTCAAAGCTGTTTGTAATAGACAATTTTCCGTTTTTGCGTCATCCCTTTTCTTTAGAAGAAAAGCTCAGCTGTAGTTAGTGAACAGGAGGCAGGGATCGCAGTGGAGAGTCTGTGAAGGCGGCGTGGTGTTCTGGGCAGCAGCTGACACAGATGCTTATTTCATGCTCGGAAGGATGTGCCTTCTTCTATTAAATGATTGGTCAATTAATGTAGGTTGAAAGATTTGTTAAGCTGCTTTGATCCCAGTAAGAACATGCACATTCATTTCCGTTCTGTGGGACACTGTACCATTAGACTACACTTTTACCCAAAATCAGATATTTTATCACAAATTTCTATTGTGAACTTGAGACAACTTATTATATCTTGTTCAGTTGATAATGTTCTCAATGCCTTGTCCACTTAACTTGACATGGTTATGCTGCTTTTACACTACACAATTTTAGCCCTGAATATTTTAATGGAGACTGCAGACAAAAACCTGATATTGCAGATGAGAGAGATATTTAGCACATTCAATATGTCTGCAACTCCATATCCTGCAGTGTCAAATGTGTTTAGACTGAGAATTGTACAAATGATAGACATAAAGGACAGCACTCCTACAACCTATATCATTAATAGAGATATGGTAGTTATACTTTTTTTTATTACCTAGTTTTAGAGGTTAGTCAGGGTTTTTGCAAATAATCCCCCAAAAAAATCACAGCTCAGGTCAATAGGGCCAGTGGCCTGGGGTATCAAATTGCAAAAGAAAGCCTGGGTCCAAATAACGGAAGTTGACCACTAAAGGCCCCGAAACATATGAGAATACACTGAGCAGAAGATTCTTCACTAATATTTACACTTTTTTAGTACGGTATTGTTATTTAACTTTAAAATACCATGAATAATTCTAGACACATTACCTTAGTACAAACTGTACAGATTTTTATCATGGTCGAGAAGCACGGATGAAGAAGCGAAGAAGACTGGCTGAATGAAAATGCCAATTTACTTCTTTGACAGCACTGTATGTTTTTTTAAAACAAAATATTATTAGAATACAGTATACAAGACTGAATATTACTTCAGATTTTGTCCTTAAAATTCCATGTTTAATGCATTGTGTTACTTGCAATTTCTCTGAATTATTTTGTACAGTTTATTAATAATTTCTGAGTGAAAATAGTTTAAAAGTAAATCCTACACCAAATGTTTCTCCAGAAATTATGTGGTTCTTTTTTAACGTTCTTTATAGTTATGCACTTTTTCTTTATTTTTACTTATTCATTTATTTCTTTAAAAATTTAAATAATAAATAAGGTATAAAAATGTATTTTTATTATATGAAATAGGTATTAAACTTATTATTAACAGGACAACACTTAGTGTACATTTCTGTACCTTAATAAAACACCATGATCATACTGTGATAAAACTTTAGCAGTTATCATGATATGAAAGTCACAATGTTAACCTATAAAAATGTTTCCTAATTTAAGCAAATATTTTTAGATCCATGACAAAACCATTAGAAAGTAATAAAATACAAAGTTACTATTTCAATAACACAAGTTTCCAAACGCCAAAATGCAGAAAGCTTAAAAATAACCAACAATTTGAAACTCAGAATGATTGAAAGCAAATCCAAGGCAAGATTAATTTTTAGTGCAGCCACATTAGATTCTTACAGTTGAAGCTAAAACTTTAAAAAGAATAACTGAGTCTAAGTCTCATCTAAAAGACTATACATTAGTGAAAGTGCAATAATGAACGTGTTCAAACAATAAAAATTCTTCTTATTTCGACTTCGACTCTGCTCACATTTTTTACTAACAGCATTTTCTTCTGGCTTCAGAGCTGACCACTCTTGCAGCAGTTGGGGTGTATCAGCAATTATGGATTATACCATTAAAGAAAGTCTCTTTAAAGCATCCCAGAAGGGAATGCAGTTTAGTGTGCAGGGCTCATCAAGGCCCTCACTGATGGCTCTTTCTCTCTCCTTGATGTCCACTTTCAGTTCGGATCATTTATAAACAAAATGGAGCCTGCCAGATGCAGAAAGCTTCAAAATGGCTGTCCCTCCGCCTGATTGAGATTAATGCTCCCACCCCGGCACAGATTAGAGGAGTGAAGTAACCGTGTCTGATTTCAGCTCAAACTGGGATTTATGATAGAGAAACACAGGGATGGGGTTACGCTTGTCATTGATCCGGCCCTGGCTCGGTTATGCTAGTGAGTCTGGGAGATGGCCTGCTGCTATATATCGATAACTGATAAATAATATCTGTCAGAGCCACATGACTGACAACCAATGGTTTGGCTTTACAGTTGGAACTTAAGGAGTTTATATAGCTCTTTTTATGACCCTGGGTGTGATAGTTTCCTTTCGTTTTTTTTTTTTGTTTTGTTTTTTTAAGCACAAATCATGTTTTATTCCAAGTGAGAGCATGCAGATATGTTATAAACTATTATCTAGCATAAGATTAATCTAGTAGCAGCTTTAAATTTATTATTATTAACGTAAGTTAACCTTGTTGTATATTTTCTCCCCTACGCCGTAAAAATATTGTTACCAATTTCTCAACTTTCTAACAAATTATTGAGCTCATTGTATTAGTCAAACTCAATTTATTATAAGAAAAATAATAAGCTTATTTCATTTAATTTTTCAATTTTCATTTAATTTTCATTCATTATCTATTTTTCAATCCTCAAATAAATGTACAACAAATCTACTCGTATAATATTTAGTCTTAGTTCCTAAAACATTCCTAAAACATTCTCTGAAGATCGAGTATTACCTTTCATTGATCATTTGTTGTAAAAAAAAAAAAAAAAAAAAAAAAAAAGTTTTAGAGCATACATTTTCCCTGTTCATGAAAAGAGCCATATCACATTTAAGAGCACTTAATGGGTGTTTTATGATGAATAAATGCTTCTTTAGATAAAGACATGCTGACATATAATGATATTTATGAGTGCATATGCTTAATAAATATTTATGGTATCCTGCATGGTTCAGCAACGAAGAGGCCCTAGTGTGATCACACATGTTCTGTATCGATGAAGAGTGAGCACCTCTGATGCATAAATATTACCTGCTACATTTTACACAGTAATCTTGCAGTTACCTGCTGCTCTTTGCCCTACATTTTTAATCATAAACCAAACTGAAAAGTGCTGCAGAGGTTTTAGAGGAGTTTTAAGATTCTTATATTATTTATTTTGGCCCAATAATATATTATTAGCTTGGATTAAATGTTTATTTTAAATGACCAATTCGTTCAAAAAAGAAAATATACTAAAGACTAACTTACTCAGCCTCAGGTGATCCAAGATGTAGATGATTTTGTTTCTTCATTAAGAACGGAATTGGAGAAATCTAGAATGACAACACTTGCTCACCAATGGATGCTCTGCAGTGAATGGGTGCCGTCATAAAACAGCTGATTAAAATAATCCACAAGTAATCCACATGACTCCAGTCCAACAATTAATATCTTGTGAAGTGAAAATCTTCATCATTATGGATTTATTTACTTTAAAACCATTGCTTCTGGTCAAAATATCAATCTGTAATAACCTTTCCTTCAGTGAAAATGCTTATCCCCTCTCACATTCAGACAAGATTACTTTTTTTTTTTAATGGAGAAAGCTAAATTATGGATAGAGGGCTCATATTTAACTGGAAGCAATGGTTTGAAGTTAAAAAAATCTTCTTAATATATGGTTAGGGTTAGGATTAGGGTTTGGATTAGGGTTAATTGCATGTAATTATGCATAATTTATTGTAGTAATAGTAAGTACATTTAATGTGTAACTATGACACTGTAAAACCAAGTGTTACCAGTATTTCACAAGAAACAAAACAAGAAACAAATTTATCTACATTATGAATGCTGGACAGTGAGTAGTTTTGGTTTAACTATTCCTTTTAAATCAGTGTAGATTTAACTGCTTGCCAAGTGTGAACTTGAGGGGAATAGATTTAATACATCCACTAAAAACATCCACATAATACTACTTGGTTACAAGGTCACAAAAAAAAAGCCATAAAGTTATAAGATCTTTTGTTTATAGACGCTGCTTTGTTTTGTTCTAGCCCAATGAAATTCAGTTAAAAGGGAAGCTTAGTTTCCATATGCGTTAATTTCCCTGTGTACATCAATTGAAAATGCACTAATGACTTTCCCTAACTTCCTCAACTTTCTCTTAACTTATTCCTTTTTTCTCATTTAGAACATCTTCAAATCCATTGACTGCTTTCAACAGCAGCGCCAAACACTCTGAGTTACTGCTGTCTGTGTTATAGCTATAGCTGTTTAATATGCCGTAATTATTGCTCATGTTTTTTTTATGGATGGTGCGAAAACGTGTTGTGAAATTGGCAGTAAAATTAACAGGCTGTTAGATGATCGCATAGAACAATTATCTGCTTTGTGCGTGGGCAGGCATAAAGTACAGATATCACTACAAGAAAAAATAAAAAGCCTTTTATTGGGTTTAACAGGCTTTCTGCATTTGGGGTTTTCACACTGCATTGATCACCAAATGTTACCTTTTTTACCAGCTTCGATTCTCTCTTGAAACGACAGCAGAAAGCTCTGCGCTTTAGTTCTATTGTGCTTTAGAGCTGTTCAGAGCGGCACGGCATGCAATGGTATTCTGTTAAAGAAGTATCTGCCAGGGACTGGCTCATTTCTCTGAGCACTTAAACGTGCTCATTCTTATTTCAGAGAACCTCTCAGCTTTTGGATGAACAGACGGGAAAAAAAGACTTTTCCTGGCTGGCCACCTGTTCTCATCTTTTCTAAAGAACAGGAGAAAGAGAAGCCTGTATGTGAATGTGTGTGGCAGAAATAGATAGAGAAGGAGAAAAGGAGAAAGAATAGGCGAGCTGAAGGGAGGATAGGGAACTCAGTGTGACTCAAGCATCTGTTTTTCCGTTGTATGCTGACCTTTGGGAAGAGAAATTTTGAGCCACACACACAAAGAAATGCTATGTTATATTAATTGGCAGCTACATTTCTTACCTTTCAGAGCTCTGCATGTATACATAAACACACACACACACACACACACACACATACAGTACCATGGTTTATGGGATTTCACACAGGTCACCAAGTCGCCCTACTGTTGATTGCTGTCAGTTGAACATTTTTGTGCCATTAAGCTGTTGAAAATCTGATTGCAAGATTTAATTTTATTTAGTCAGTAAATCTTACTTGCTGCTAAACATGAACATTTTCAGGGAAATATGTATAAAAATGTATTGCAGCAACTCCCAGCAACAAATTTCCATATTTCTATGCAGCAACAAATCAACAGAAAGTCTTTAATTTTTAATGAGTGTCACTGATTTCCGCTGGCATTATTTATTCAGGTTAAATTTTTGAGTGACTGACCATTTTTAAAATACACCAATTAAAAATGGCATCTGTTCATCAGCAGGTGTACAGATGTGTTTTCTTCCAAACTGTATGAGTTTCTATGTGCGGTGGAACACAATTGAACCTATGTTCTTGTCCATCATAAAAATCACTAGGGTCCAAATCAAAACTGGTCCCACATATATTCTTTACAAACAAACAAGCAAACAAACAAATAAATAAATAATATAAAAGAAGATGAAATTTAAATGCTGGAGTGAACAATTCCTTAAATAATACCCCTAAAATAAGAATAGTAATTAGAAAAAGGTAAATTATAATAATAATAAAAATTGCTCTTAATGATGTATTCCAAGCTGGTAAAAGAATCTGAATATTTTGGTAACCAAAATAAAGTATTTAGATGTCTGTTCTGGAACAAATCTAACAGCTGGTTATTGTTATGAGTGTAATAATATTTTATATAAAAAAAAATTCATTAAAAATAGAAATTCAAATGATAGAATCTTATTAACTGAATCTCTGGTCCATGCTGAGGCCTAAAATTAGTTCATTAGAAAACTGCAGATCATTGCAGAAAATTCTGAATTTTTAGCGAGGAATCCGAGTGGTCCTAAAGCGGACACCTGAGGCATGCCGCAGCCAGACTCAGCAGACCAGAAAAGATAAGGAATTTTGTGGGGTTGTACATTCACACTCACCGATCAGCAGAACAGATAGCAAGCCAAAGCATGCCGCAGGGTCCTATTAACAATTGTGGCCAGGCAAGCGTGCGAGCATTTATGACCTCTGTGAAAAGAACAGAGGGAATATTGTTCCTATTATTCTCGGTTCATCGTTTCACTTTTCGTGTGAAGGTCAGTTCCAGAAAGAGGTTGAACTAAGAGGTGGGAAGGGAGGAAAGGAGAATAATTCATATTCTCATAAAAGGGTCAGTGCAAAAGACCACTGAGTCAATCTCTACAGTTCTCTCTCACTCTTTCCCTCAATTTCTCTCTCAAAGCTTAAAAGGGATCTACAGCTAGCTGGATGTCTTTAGTCAGAGACACCCATACAGAAATAAAAGCTTCTTGTTTTATTCCTTGTAGCATTATCAAATTTTCTTGTCCATATTTTCTTATCAAGAACAATTTCCACTGCAGAGCATCTACAGTAGTTGTCAGCAAAGGAAGTAAAGGATTTACTAGTTCACTCAAAAACTGCAATTATAATATACTTACAATTCCAGACTGTCCTGTGACTGACATTAAATGCAAGTGAAAAAAATAAATAGCTCTTTAAGAGCCTAATTTCAGTTGCTTTTTGTAAAGAAAGATGCATTTTAGGTCCAATTTGTGCAATGTGACAATGGAGGCAGATGTTAAAAAGCCAGCCAGCTAAACTGAGCTCAAGTTCAGTGGCTGGTTGCATTAACTTCTTAGATTAGTCTTAAAAGTTGGTCATCTATTTATTTATTGAGCCAATTCATTTTATTCAAGACTTTATATAACTTTTTAAAGTTAGTTGGATAAAAAGATCTTATTTGAATCTGAAAAGTAAGACTTGGCTAACTGCTAGTTGATTAAAGACTCAAGTCTTAACAAAGTGGTCATATTTATCCAGATCTGCATATTGCTTTCTATGTTCTATAAAGCACTAGTAACCATTTTTATGCTTTACAAAAATACCCCAGAACATTAATTTAAAACTATTTTTTAGGACTGCCATTTTTCTATAAATACAGTTTAAATTAAAAACAAAAATTTTACTTGAAAAAGATTCATGTTAGGTCATGTCTCTTCTTTCATTTAAAAGGATATACAAATATTTTTAAAGCTTTTATAACACTTGAAATTATAATACAAATTAAAGGTGTTATGAAATCCACATTAAAGAACTGTTAAACTCTTTTTCATTCCTTATTTTTAAGAGTCAATAAGTAAATACTATTTAAAGTGTCTAACATTTTGTCTGTGGTTGTCTATCAGGACACAGCTGGATATGCATACACACCAAAAGTAACTCACACACAACATGCTCACACTAAACACAGCTGATGGGAAGGCCTGGGGCTTTACTTCTGCGATCTTGCCGTATCGCCATGCTGCCTTCTGTCTCTGCATCTGCTCACTTTGTCAAAGTCTATTATCATCCTCTATATTATAACTTCCACTATTGACACATAAACCTGCATTGATTTGTCCCTCAGTATACAAAAAATGTATTTTTAATTGAAAAGTCTTAAACCTATGTCACCATGGACAAATAATCCCTGGAAAAAAAGGTAGAAACAAGTTACGTTCTGTTATTGCCAATTAGATCATCATATTATCAATATGTAGAAAAGAGAATTCAAGAGCTGTGGGTTTGGTTGATTTGACAATGCAGTTTATAAACTCAGGGTGTTTATAAATGCTTCTGTGTTGCAAAACAAAAGCCTCTGGTGTATTAGTTCGCTCAGCAGAGTTGTTAGTCATGGTCCACTACACTATAACATCATAAACACCCACAAAAATGAGAAAAATTATGACGGAAGCGTCATCTTCTATCAGAGGAGTAATTAGTGCTGTGGCCTGTTAATTAAGGCTCAGAGTTTCTCTCTAAATAACCTTAGAGGAAAAGAGTTTTGTTTGTTACACTGTAAAAATAATTAGTTCACGCTTATTTTATGGAAATCAATTGCCTCCTTACATTGTTGGTGACTTATTTAACTGATTACCAATGACTTTCTCCTCTCTCAATAAGGCAGCTCATGTGCATCATTGCCATAAAATAAAACCTGTCAAAAACATGTCCTGGGCCTGGTTTCCTGTTAACGATTGATCTGAGAGCTTAAGAGCGTTTTCTACGAGTCATTTTACGATTGTTCGTTATTGTGCATTTTCCAAAAATGCACTTAAAGCAATTGCACGTAGCTCTGCTTTAAGTGCTACTTAGTAGTTGCTATCCGTTTGTCAAGTGCTGAAATGTTACCTTATAGAATGGCTGATAATTGTAGTACATGATCGTTTATTGAAATGCTAACCTAATGCTGCATTCCAGACAACCTGGATATAAAACTATAATACAATACAATACAATACAATACAATATTATATTATATTATAATATATAATATTATACTTTACATAATAATATATAATATACTTTATATACAGTATATATATAGAGAGAGAGAGAGAGAGAGACGTTATTTCCGGGTCCAATACATAGCTGGTTTTTGTGCAGCAAGTCATTGACATATTTTTTTCCCCAGTCTTTGAAGCATGTTTCCTACATTACTTCTTTTATTCTTTTTTTTTTTGTCATTTCATTTAGATGTGTATTTAAATATTTTATGCACTTTTTAATTATTTCATTTATAAATTAATAAAAAAGAAAAAAAGAAAAGGAGTCATAAAGTGTACTATGAAGCACAATCAAATCCCTATATTATAATCACATTGCATTTGAATCAAGTTAAAGGTGTAATCTGCCGATTTTTCTGCAGGCGACTGCATTAATCTGTCTTCTTACGATGCACTTAGGGCTTTACGATTACTCCAGAGCAGTCGTACAATGATTTTCAAGTGCTACTTATTTTATGAAGCTTTTGGGAAACACACCGTAATATTAAGATCAGTCGTACGATCATTTTATGTGTTTGGGAAACACAGCCCTGGTCATTTTTCTCACCAAATTTTGGAGTTAAATATTACTTGTCCTTGACAGGTTTCATGAGTCACCCTATACCTTGACACAAATTATTTGAGTTAAAAAGACATTGCTCAGACTTCCATTCAAAATTTCTAAGACTAGGAACTTGTTGGAATGTTTTTTTTTGTTTGTTTGTTTGTTTTTATTTTTACTAATGAGAGAGTAGGCCTATGTGTTCTGCTTTTTTTCCTCAAAGAGGAATATTTAGAAATGCCTGATTCACTAAATGGAACTAAACCAAGAGAAATGTTTTATGTAATTTGTTTCCTACTGTATTTTTCTCATCAGAGGTTTTTGGAGAACTCCTCCTAAATGGTCTAAAAGTTTGTACAATATATGCATGTGCACTTGAGTTCGTAAAGTATTAGAAACTCTAGTGGTGGAGAATAATCAATATTTCTCTATCTACTCCCACTGGGCAACTCTGATAATTGTATTAGGCCACACGTGTGTCTTATCAAGCCTTAGTGATTCATTCATTACTAGGATGAATCTCAAGCAGTGCAATAACTGAGCAGGATTCCAGCTGTTTATTGTCTAGTATGTGCCTAATGACTTTTTAACACTCTGGAGAGGAATAGAAAGGAAAGACAGAGGCTAAATGATGAAAGCCAAATACATGACATTTTCTTGTTAGTGAATCAATGACCTCTTTATACACACAATACACTGAAGGAAGTCTCTGTTAGAATGAAACTCCACAAAATTGGTTTTATTGTTCTGGCTTTTTAGTTGATTTGTGTTAGCTTTGAGGTATCTATATGCAAGAGTCCTTCTCAGCTGGTAGGTCATCATGTGCCAACATGGATGAGTTGTATGAAATAAACTCATCCTTCAAAACCTTGAACTATGCAAAACTATGCAAAGTGAAAGAAAATGTGACCTAGATTACATGAAATATGGGTTCACTTCCAACAAGACTGAAAATGGTATGTAATAGGGGTGGAAAGGTTCACTCACGGTTTTATTGTAACGGTTTACATACGGTTCGGTATTTGCAATGTTTAGGTGGAAAACTATACTGTCAAATAAAAATAAATAAAATAAGGATAATCTATCCAACTATAAGAAACCGCACAAATAAATACAATAGAGTAAATATAAAAATAAAATAAACAGTGATTTTCAGATTCTAGGGTTAGCTTTTAGGTACAGAAATGTAATAAAGTAATGAAATGTAAAAAATAATTGCATATTTGACTGTATAAATAAAAGATTGTATGTTAAAGTTACAAAAAGCTTTTCAATCAAGAGCAGTGAGTGATTTCTTTGATATTAAGAATGTGTGAGAACACACTGATCCTGTGCACTGATACAGTACGTTCAGCCAGCTATGTCTGCTATAGGATACATACCAAGACGGGCCTTTTGACAATTTTTGTATGAATTTGTCCTTTTCAACACAATACTTTAGAGTGAGCATTTTGCAAAGTTCGCATCCTCTGGCTCTTAAATGTTTAAAATGCCAAAGCTTACATGAGTTTAGTTTGAACACATATAATAACGTGTGCTGTTCAGGTCTCTGTACCGACCACAGTGAGTGATGAATTACTGGCTAACGAGAACATCAGTTTGACATTCAGTTGACATTTAGAAATCAACCACTGAAGACTGTATATCCCACTTCTGCCATTACATGCAATTACACATTTTCTTATTCAGTCTGTCATGTTAACAATGTGACGTTTTTGGAATCTGTTTGATTATTAATTTTGGAATGTTTGGAATGAGAATGAAATGGTTTGTACCAACCGCAATATAATTATAAATAGAGGAGTAAAAATAATAATATTAATTAATATAATATTAAATGTTATTACAAAGAGTAACAATAATAATATTCATATTATAAATATACAAACATACAAAAAAATACAATATGTTATTCAAAAGGTTATTATAACACCATTAAGGTTTTATATAAACAGCAATTTCAAAGCATGGTTCTTTATGGAACCTTATAAAAAGGGTTCTATTAAGGATATCCAGTAATTTTTCAGGACTTTTACATTATTTACATTAATACTAAAACAAAACGCAAATTAAGAGCAAAATTCATAATACAATTTTTTTTTTAAATGGAACATTCCTTCAAATTAAAACAATGACATGTTTTCTCTGTATTTTTACTGGTTTTTACAGTGCATGTTTGCTTTTAAGAATACATTTCTTTGTAACTTTTTACTACTTATACTGTATGTGAATATTTCATATAATTGCATTAGATCATTTTTCTTGAAGTGAATTCAGCCCATTATCGACTTGTTAAAAGTTAATTGACCTCAAAGTCTATTGTTTAGTATGACTTTACTGAACAATAATCACATTAAACTGTAATTATAAGTGAGAAAATCACACTGCCATTAGCAAGAACGGTTATTTATATACTGAAGTGCTCAACCAAATTGGTCTCTAAACAATTTCTTTGATGACTGATCGCATTTCAGACGCAGTGAACAAAGGTGGGCATTTGTTGTTAGTCAGGCTGGGCAATTCAAGTGATATTTCATCAAAAAAAAAGGAAAAAAAAACATGTTCAATGTTCAATGCTTTTAGCATTATTTTAGTGTCATATTAATGTAAATCCCATCTGGGAACATACTAAAAGGTATTTCCATTAAAGAAAGAAATAATCATAAAATTTTTCAATGATATGGGAGTGTCATCTTCATATGGATTCTTTCCAGGATAACATTTTTCAGTGGGTTTTTCTTCAAACAGGTGTTTTCAAGGACATCCATTTTTTCAGAAGGCCTCTGTTTAAAACTGGAAAGAGAGGTCAAACAAACCTAACTAATTGAAAAGGTAACAGAATTTATAAAAAGTTCACTTCTGTTTGAATGATAATTTCAAATTAATTCATTAAGAGTGAGGATAGCATATGAAATGTTCTTTCATAATATTAATTATATATATAAATCCACCCCCGGATAAAATATCTTCACGCAGATATGCATTCTTGCTTCTTCAACTATACAGTGTTTGATAAGACTATATGCATTTTAGAAAATATCTATACAGTGTAATACCTACATGTACAGAATTTTTTCTTGTGAGTAAGAATGAACTGTTTTTCAGAGCTGAGAATACCCTACTGATCCAGGGTAAATAAGGTACATCAGTTTAATTAAAAAGCCTCCGAAAGGAGATCTGGTGAGATTTACATTTCAAAGCTCCTCTGTCTCTGCTGCATATCCTCCTGGAATGGAAAACAGGGATGTAATTTGGTTAGAACACCCCTCTGAAAATGATTTGGGTGATTAAGTGACCTGAAATGTTTGAATATCAAATGAGAAACCTGTGAATTAACCATGAGAAAGAGATGAGTTGCAAGAGGAGGGAAGACGAGGTTTGACAGTGAGAAATCGACTCATCAGGCAAAGATCTTCAAAAGGCATGGGAATAGTCAGTCACCAACAATTTATTTTTATCTGTAGATGAAGTAACAAAGGCTGAAAAGTTAAACCCTTATATTGACATTTCTTCCCTCTGACCAGTCTGATCTGGAGAGCTTAGACCTTCTCTATTTAGCCAAAGGATATTGAGTTTGAGGCCACGCAGCAAGACCATGTCTTACTGATGTGTGGAGGGCAATCATATGCACTTCAATAAAGCAAATCGAATTTTGATCCTTTTTAGACAAGTGTGCCAAACCTTTTTGGTGAACTGTAAGAACTGTATAAAGGTTTTCTCCAACAACTTTTCCATTTAAAAAAAAAAAGTGAGCTCACTTCTGACAGGCTTCGTGTTTTTATTCAACTTCACATTTATTTATGGAGAACCATCCAGAGGTCATCCACAGTCAACATGCAGATTTTAAAGGGAGAACAAGTTATTCAGTTCAGCGCATTTGGGTCACAATGGCAGAGCCTGCTATAGGAAACATTCTTGATGGAGGCTTTGTTAATTATGTATGCTTAATTAATGCAGGATTTGAACACAAGTCTCTCTGATCGCATTGCAGATTCCTAATAACCAATAACCACCTTAATTAGGGGTTCTCAACAATGGGTCATGTAAGAATAAATAAACGAACTTGTTAAACAAGTAATAGATTAATTTATGACAAGAGTGCACCCTCAAAAATCTATATTATAACAGGAGTTTTGACCTTTGTTTAAAAAAAAAAGACTTCTTCGTTGCCTTTTTGTCTATCACATTTTAGAAATCATCAGAAATTATATATCAACTGAAAACTTAAGATCTCAAAATCCATCCTTTAAAACACATTTTAAAACCAGACATTGCATTACCATGTAAATGGTACATCAATATCATGTTACAAAATGTTTTCAGTCATGAATCAGAAAAGTTTAGGTTTGTATCATGCACATTCAAGTCTATCTTCAAAAACGTGAGTGACAGTTAAGGTTAACCAATGTAGTTGTGAAAAGTTCAATTACATATAATTATTCCTCCCACACAAAAAAAAAATGCATCAAGTTTAATTCAAATGTACAGAGTCATATACTTGTTTTGATTACATCAATAATTATTATTCTAATGTCTTTGCAATGTAATAAATCAATGTAAATACACTACACTGCACAGAAAACAAAAAGATTAGTTCGAAGTTGGCATATATCAAAAATATTGATGCTAACTTTTTAGCACAAGAAAATGCAACAGTTTGCTTGAATCTCGAGTTATAACAACTTCTAAAAAAGTTATGCTCAATAACAAATTAAACTTTAGAGGAATAAAACAGCATTAAACATTAACAGGTATTTCCATAAAATAAAAAAAAAAAAAAAAAATTATTTTATCATTTACTCTCCTTAACTTAAAAAGTAATAAATCTGAGTTTTTAACATGCAGCCATTCATTTATTTAAGTTAGGTCCCAGTGAATTCCTTTTTAGAGTATATAATATGGTACTATATACATGTTACTTTAAGCCAGGTTTGCATTACAACCATTAAAAGTTTAGATCAGGGATCATTTAAAGTCAGTAGAAATGTATTGTTTATTGTGTCAAAAGTATTGCACTAGATTTGCAAATTGGCTAGATATTAAAATATGATAAATGATTTCCATTTGTTTCAAAACGCATAAGAAAATCCCTTCATAATACAACAAGCAATAGTTTGTATTAGACAGGCATAAGTCCCAGGCTGGTTTTTAGTCTCAGTCCATCCCTGTATGTGTGTATGTGTGTGTGTGTGTGTGTGTGTGTGTTTTCACATAAGCCCATGCACTGCATCATCACGCACGTCCATAACACAGACACCTGAGCCTTATGACTCTCTGAGTAATGACTCTGCAGGGAGATCTTTCCCAAGACTCCACCCCTCATTTCCAGTCCAGGTGGTCTGATGCCAAACTGCGTTGCTTCTCCAAACTCCGATAACTGACGGGCCTTTTTCCCTCTAATCTGATTTCTATTGAGTGAGTGCGGCAAGCAAGTGCTACTAAAGCCTCTCTATGGTGTGTTATAAATTTTACCACTGACACCTTAAAAGCCAACAGCCCCCACCCACCCCATCCCGCTCCGACAGACTGTATAAACACACACGCTCCCCTCTTGCCCCTTGCCTGTATGCTGCTGCCCCTCCACCATCCTGCAGCCTAATGGAGGAGATAGTGTTACGAATGGAGAGGGAAGTGCCCCTATCATGATGTCAGACTTCCTAACGGCTGCTTAAGTGCTGCTTAAAAATGACCCCAGCACTTTCTGAATCTGAGCGCATTGTATCGAGGACTAATGATTACACGTGCAATGAGATGCGGCTTAATGAGGAAGCATTTTACGGTGGAAATGACTTAAATCTTCTTCTCCGGCTGTAGGCTCATTTGGTATTAAATGAAAGCAGTCCAGGCAAATGTCTGATGCATGCTGGGAAATGGAGATTCTGTGTTGCAAATCACCTTTTGCATCTTTTATACTCTTAGTACTCTTACTTGTAGTATGTGTCTACGCTGCAAGGAGGAAAAGTGTCACAACTAGTAAATATCATTAGTTTGCAGATGCCGCTTGGTTTGATATTTGGTTTGATATACTGCTACACAAAAGTTTGGGGTAATGGCTGCTGAAAATTCAGTTTAGCAAACTCGGAAATAAATTACATTTTAAATATATTAAATATAAAATGGTTATTTTAAATTAATAATATAGCAAAATATTACTTTTATCTTGTCTAAACAATTCTTATGGTTACTGTATATTAGAGTTGAATATATTTAATAATGAGCAGGAGAGAGACTGTCAGGTAATATTTCAGGCTCGACTGAAATATCCCACGTCACATCTATCAACAATATTGAAGCGAGTTATTGAAACAATGAGTATTTTCCATGTTTACATTTGCCGTTATTTACTTTCATTGTAAGCACCGCGTTGTAACCCAGATTTTTGCTTAAAAATTAGATAAGTAGAAGAAAGAAAGAAAGAAAGAAAGAAAAAGAAAGAAAGAGAAAAAGAAAATGAGGGATAAGTGGACATTTTTAAGGTAATCAACATTATGCTGTTGACTGAGCTTTTCTTTACTGAACCTGGAATTCTCCTTTCAGGTTTGTCCCTTAGACACTGAAGGAAAAGCTTTGTACTATAGAGTAAAATTGGGGTTATTTTTAAAGAAAGACCCACTTCAGCAGAAGAAAGGCACATGTCAGCTGACATTTGAAAAGTAAGCACTTTTGCACACGCTCTAAATCTCTTTCTTTTTGGCTCTAAGTGTGTGAGTGACAATGGTCGCTGTGCGGGCACTGATGGATGATGGTCTGGTTTTTCCTCTTCATCAGCCTGATCAGAAATGTGGCAGCCACCTCAGAAAACCCCAGAGCTGCCGTGCTCTCTAAATCACTGGCCAAAGAGACAAAGAAACATCTACTGCACCAGTACTGGAGCGAGTCACAAGCCCTGGCAGCCTCCCTATGTGCTCTTTAACTCACACAGTAAACACAGACGCAGAGATGCTTGTTTCAAGGTTAAATCAATGCTTAAAAGTTTGCTTGCAATGATGTTTATAGGATTCAAGGTGAACTAGAAGAAAGTCAAATTTAGCCAAAACAATATCTAATACCAAGGCTGCAGTTATTTGACTAAACATACAGTAAAAATATTTTGAAATATTATTTCTGTTTTAAAAAAATAACTTTTCTAGATGTTTTAGTATGTTTTCAAGTTTAATTTATTTCTTTGATGGCTAAGGGGAATTTTCAGCAGCAGTTACTCTAGTGTCACAAGATCCTTCAGAAATTATCCTAATATGCTAATTTGCTCAAGAAACATTTCTCAGTATTATCAATGTTGAAAACATTTGCACTTCTTTTTTTGTGGAAACCATGCTACGTTTGCAAGATTTTTTTTTAATTTATCAGATTTTTTTATTATTTGATCATTTGTTTGCAGCCTTGCTCAATAAATAAATAAATGGGAATGAAGGAATAAAAAAATGGAAAGTAATAGCCTATACACATCATTAGCTTATACTGTATATACATAATTCCCCGGGAACTGCTTCCACTTCACAACAGTGAAAAAAAAAAAAAGTGTGAAGTGACATTCAGCCAAGTATGGTGACCCATACTCAGAATTTGTGCTCTGCATTTAACCCATCCGAAATGCACACACACAGAGCAGTGAACACACACACACACACACTGTGAGCACACACCCGGAGCAGTGGGCAGCCATTTATGCTGCGGCGCCCGGGGAGCAGTTGGGGGTTCGATGCCTTGCTCAAGGGCACCTAAGTCGTGGTATTGAAGGTGGAGAGAGAACATGCACTCACCCCACCCACAATTCCGTCCGGCCCGAGACTAGAACTCACAACCCTTCAATTGGGAGTCCAACCCTCTAACCATTAGGCCACGACTTCCCACAAACAGTGACAACAACAGTGAGCGCAAGCTAGATTAAAGTGATTATTACGTTTTGAATATGGATATATTTCTTACAAAAATGCATTGATTCGCTACAGAAGCCCTTTGTTCACCACCGGAGCAGTGTGAGACACTTTTTATAATGGATGTGCTTTTTATTAAACTTTTCGTGGACCGATGGAGTGCAACACCCACTGAGTGGCATCAAACAGCTTAAAAGATCAAAGACAATTTTTTAAAATGACTCTGACTGGATTCGTTTGAAAGAAGAAAGTTATACACCTAAGATGACTTCAAGGTGAGTAATTTATGGGCTAATTTTTTTGGGTGAACTAACCCTTTAAATACAAACATCACGTATTTTTAGGCACGAACAAGACATGGAAACATAAAATATGTTTCATGGGGCTAAATTTATATTTGTGATTACAAATTGACTAAACATTATGATGAGAGAATTCGCAAAAGTCCGGATTTCTGTCAGCGAACGCGTGCGCGCTCAACAAACCGAGTGAGTTTCAGCGATGGCTCATCTGCACGCCTCTGATTGGCCATTGCATTCCTAAGCTCAACAGAATCACATGTGAGTGGTTTAATGCGCAAAACTGTAAAAACCCCTAAAATGAAATACGGTGCAACATGAGCAGATCTTAATCTAATGCCGCAATCAACACTTTCGATTCATTTTCAATTTATTAGTAACAGATTTAATTTGTGCAGGAACATTTTTGTCCAATTTAGTAGCATTTTTGCCATAACACCACATTACCAACACGCTCTGCCTATGTATACACAGTTTTTCTGAAGTAAGTTTACTAGGAGCTGATATTATTCTTCTTAATAACCCTAATTATATAGGAGCAACTTGGCATGTTCTGCATTGTTTTTATAAATAATGACATAATTTAGCCCAGTAAGGCTACAAAAAAAGTGCATCACTCTAGCTAGAGTGAAAAATAAATCAATTTTTCTCACCAGACCTCCTCCTCTCCAAAAACTTATTTTGTCATGTCTTCTTCCATTATAACCACTTTTGAAATGTGTCTAATTTTAAAGAATGACTAACAGATTTTTATTTTTTTTATTTTTGAGTTTCTGAGACACATAATTATATCTTAGAATTAACAACAAGGCAGGCTATGCCTACTAAACCAAATTCGAAAATTGACAGTAGAATCTATATCTAAAATATTCATTCATGAAACTAGACATTGTATGAATTATACTTATTGGCCTGTGCATTATAGTAAACAAAACGTTTTATCCTTCAGCTAATTATCCATTTGTTTTGTGCTCTCTGATAAAAAGAGGACTCCCATTCTTCTAATTTGACTGACAGTTAAATAGTCAACCCCCAACCCCAGAAGACAAGAGTGTAATTATAGTAGGACTGCTTTTGTAATGTTAACAATGATACGATTTTGAGACGCTCAACAGCAGCATGTTATCTCCACCGCAAAAAGTCCTAATGATTACAGCCTGCTGCATTCTAGCTGAATGAGGTTGCATTTCAAAGAGACCCAGACAATACAAAGACAGGAAGACCACAGCTAAGCCCAGACTGATTCCTAATGTTATGTACGTGACAGAGAGCGTTGCTTTTTAAACGCCAACACACCTGCGCCATTCTTCGGTCCATTCCTGGATGAAACGACACAACAGGTGTCCACATCAGGTGTGCTGCAGCTGTAGATAGATGTGGGACAGCACAGCAGCGACATCATGTGGTAATTACGGTTATTTCGTTGTTCAGTCGAGCTGAAGAAAAAGTTGTCCTCTTCCTGGGGTGCGTGGGGCTTCAAGCACTTTCTAATCACCTGTAACTAACATACAAATCGAATACTCTAGAAACGATTTATCCTTGTAATCTGAAATGACTTTATCCGATTTTAGCAGCGTTGAAAAAAGTAACAGAGACCACGTGACAACGCAGTTTGCGTGCTGTGTGCTTTGAATATCTGTGCACATAAATAACTATAAAGAGAAAGTTATAAAAAAAAATTTAAATACAAAATTTAAAATTTAAAATATTTATTATCGCGTTTAAACAATTAGAAACAGCACCTAGGTCCCTTGAACTTTTGGTAGTAGCCTACTGTAGTGCAACTTCCGAAACACTAGCTGGCGCCAAACACAGGCGCTGATCTCTGATCAACGACATCATAGAGTCAGAAGAAGACTAAAGGAAGAGCTGGGCGAGGAAGAATGAAATAAACAACACGATAAAAATTATAAATCATAATGCCTCGCTAATACTGACATTTAATCATAACCTTAAACACATTACATCGTTTCATCAGGACAGGAGGACATGGCGTTTGTCACAGCGAACTGGAACCCTCTGGGCGAGTCTTTTTACAGGTAAAATATCAGAACAGCTGAATCATTCTGTTTATTAAATGTGCAAGAATAAGAGTGTATAAAGCATTGTCCTGCATAGATGTGTTCGTTTAGGTCCAGAGGAAGTGTAGCTTTTAAACTGGAAGTTTGTTTTGAGGAGCCTCTGGTGTCATGTGACAGCTGTCATGAGTGGCACTGAATCAGTTAACAAGCAGCACAAACGCCTTTGTCTTTCCTTTATAGAAGTAGCCTGGATTTAATTGCAACTATGACTGAATTAACCATGCTATTCTGGAAAAGTTCTTAATACTGTAAATCTATTAGTAAGAAACGTTTTTTCCAACTAGTTTATTTTAAGGGGTTTAGGTAAGGTTATAGTTCTTTTTTTATTTACAGTTTGCTTTATGAAAACTACAATCACATAACTTGGCATCAAGACAAGAAAATGAAGGCAAAGCACTGCAGAAGAATTCTGATTTATTTATTTTATGCTTTATTAGTTTTATTTTATGCTTTATTGGTTGATTTCAGGGTAAATTAACTGCACACACAATCAGACATAGAAAACTATTTTAATTATAGTTTTAATGTAGGCTATAGGTACTGTATTTTTTGTCATGTAATTTCAGCTAATTTTGAAGACTAAGAATGTTGTCATTGCTAAGCATATCTCTGAAACCCCTAGATGTCCACTTTAAAGTACATTTAGACTTAAAGCTGTGGCATGTAAGGCAAAACAGAATTGCTGGCTCCATTGAGGTTTTCCAGAATGCATGGGTTGTGTTTATCTAGGCAAACATATTAACCTGGCTTTTACAGTATGTTGTACAGCATGGCAGTCATACCAATTACTATGATGCTTTTTACATTTTGCCTCCCCTTCTTTGTTTCTTTTTCCTTAAACAGAAAGATTGAATTGTATGAGATGGGCTGGAATCTGAAAGATGGCCTGAAAGATTCTCTGGTTGCTGCAGCTCCATATGGGGGTCCCATCGGTGAGTTTTGGGTTAAATCTGCCACGCAAAATCTTATGTAGGATAATTTCTTGGTACAGTTTTGCAGAGTTCAAAGACTGACACTTCTTTCTGTATCAGCTCTCCTAAAGGGTCATAACCGACGCTCTTCCAGTGCCAGACCTCAGTTAGAGATCTTCTCTTCCTCAGGACTGCCTCTGGCCAGTTTTCCAGTAAGAACACACAGCTGCACAGGAAGGCTGCCTGATTAATCAAGATATGGCTTAGTGTGATTAGCAAATCATAAGACTGCCATTTAGTTAAATAAATATGTGCAGCAATGATTTCCTAGTTGTTTGTTATCCAGCGGTGTTTGTGGCATCTTTGAGCAGCTCAGTTTGCAGTAAATGCTGCTTCACATGAATTCATCTATGTACTGTATCTGCACTAAGTTTGGATTGTTTCTAACATGCATTAGGAAACTCAAATTGCAACAACCATCTTCCCATACTTGTTAAAAGAAGCACTTAGACAACAACGGAGATGCTTTATGGGCTCAATGTGGTTTTCTTTCTAAATGAAAGTTAGATGGTTTAATATTAAGATATATATATATATATATAAGTAATATCACTGTTGTAATTTTACACTTAAAATAAAATAGTTTTTTCTTTTTTAACTTATTTTTTAGTTAAAATGAAATTACAAAGCAATATTTCTTATTTCATTTTTATTTAATAATTGTCCTATTTTTATTTTATTATTATTATTTTATTGCCATATATATATACATACATATACATATACATATAAATGCAAACCTTAATTTTTTTCATGCTAATTTTAAATTAGAAATTTTTATTGCAGTTAACTTTTCACCAGATTGAGCAGCCCTAGAACTAACTAATAGTTATTAAATAATGTTTTTTTTTTTTTTTTGAGAATACCTATAACCATGAACAAAAATTCTGTATAGTAACTTCTCTCTTTGTCCGTCTCAGTGGAAGAGTGGAGTGGTGAAGCAGCTGGGTTGGACGGTGTCTGATGACCTGCTGTGTGTCCAGGAGGATGGCACTGTGCTTGTCTACGATCTCTGGGGTGGCTTCAAGAGACACTTCAGCATGGGCAATGTCAGAATGCATACATCTGAGAAAGGATGCATTTGTGTTACTTTAATTTCAAAGCATTGCTTTTTTTTAAATCAGTATTGATTTAGAACTGAGCCATAGCTTTGATTCTCTCACAGGAACTTTCTCAGAGTCAGGTGCTGGAGACCAAGATTTTCCATTCGCCCTATGGGACAGGTGTTGCCATATTGACAGGTGCCTTGCGATACACTTTGGCCACAAATATTGATGACATAAAATTGAGGCGGTTGCCTGAGGTTCCAGGTAAAATATGCATTCTTTGTAATAACAATACAAAATTCCACAGTATTGTGAAAGATAATGTATAAGTGAGATATAATTATTAATGGTCTATGTTTCTAACCCCTAGTGGTCTTTTTTTAATTTCAGGTCTACAGGGGGCACCCTCATGCTGGGCAGTCCTGACACAGGACAGACAAAGTAAAGTGCTGGTGGCCAATGGATCTCAATTGTTCATCTTAGATAATACAGCCTGCACACCTGTGGTAAAGACCACTCACACACACTCAAACTAGTTTTAAACAGCCAAAATGGATAAGAGAGAGCACCCGCTAAATAATGTTTGAATATATGTGTGTGTGTGTGTGTGTTTGTGTATTAGACTCCCCCCGGTCTCTCTCCACAAGCGTCCAGCATAGTTCACATGTGTGTCTCATTCAGTTATAAGTATCTGGCGCTCCTCACCGACTCTGGCCATGTGTGGATGGGCACATCCAACCTAAAGGTAAGTGAAACCCAGCAATATCACTTGTGTATTTATTCACCAGTATACTCTGGTCACAGAAACTTGTGGTCAGTGGTCTAAGTGATTGTTTTTCCATTATTCATTACTCTGTCCACTTTAGTTGATTAATTAACTAATGGACTAGTTAATTAATTGCTCTGTCTTAAGCCTTAATTACAGCCTTAATACTTTTGCACAACAAAGCAGCATCAGGCAAATGTTTTCTTTTGCAGGAGAAACTCAGTGAGGTGGACACTAACATCAAAACTCCCCCTAAACAGATGGCCTGGTATGGCACTCTTTTACTCTTTGCATGTTATATGTATATTTGGTGTATGCTGTATTTTCACTCACATAATTGTTATTAATTTTTTTGCAGGTGTCGCAGGCCCAAGAGTCAGCAGCCATCAGCTGTGGTAATGTGGGATGGGCTCCTCATAGTGGTGGGAGAATGTAAAGAAACTATTCAGTACCACCTGGACGATGACTCCGTTCTGGTGCCGGAGCTGGACGGGGTTCGGATCATCAGTGGAACACACCATGAGCTTCTGCAAGAGGTCCCAGGTTAGTAAATGTATATTGAGAAAATTCCACACTACCGTTTAAAACTGTGGGGTCAGTCAGATTTTGGCAGGATTAAAATATACTATATTTCTGTGATGGCAATGCCACATTATCCTTCAGAAATCATTCTAGTAAACTGGTGCTCAAGAAACATACCGTATTTTTCGGACTATAAATCGTACCTGAGTATAAGTCGCATCAGTCCAAAAATACGTCATGATGAAGAAAAAAACATATATAAGTCGCACTGGACTATAAATCGCATTTATTTAGAACCAAGAGAAAACATTACCGTCTACAGCCACGAGAGGGCGCTCTCTGTTTTCAGTGTAGACTACAGGAGCACTGAGCAGCATAGAGCGCCCTCTCGTGGCTGTAGATGGTAATGTTTTATCTTGGTTAATTTCTCTTGGTTCATGTCAAATTCATTTTGATAAATAAGTCGCACCTGACTTTAAGTCGCAGGACCAACCAAAGTGCCAAATTATGAAAAAAAGTGTGACTTATAGTCCGGAAAATACGTTAATATCAATGTTGAACACAGTTTAGCTGCTCAATATTTTTGTGAGATTCTTTGATGAATAGAAAGTTTAAAAGAACAGAATTTAGAATTATAAAGGTCTTTAGTGTTACTTTCGTTACTTTCGATTTTAATTTATCTTTGCTGAATAAAATGAATAATTTCAATCAAAAGCAAAAGCCAAATCTTACTGACCCCAAACATCTGAGCAGTGATAATGTATATGGATTGCTGCCAGGTTCTACATCCCTCAAGCCCACTAGTGATTTGATTTTCCCATGATGCTCTGCAGGTGCATGTGAGGAGATCTTTAAAATTGCCTCAATGGCTCCTGGAGCATTACTTCTGGAGGCTCATAAAGAATATGAGGTAAGACACATTTGCTGTGTTGGGTACATATTAATAAAGTTCGACATGGTGTGAAGAAATGTGAAAATATAATGCATATTAATGACAATAAATGTACAGCTACTATTGATAATTACATACTTTTGTTAAAGTTATTGGGATAAAAAAATTTTGTTAATTTGTCTTAAAGGTAAATATTTGGACAATTCAAAAATATGTTTAAAATGTTTAATTGTTGCCAGCTGAAAAAAAATCTCTGTATCCAAGGTACAGTTTACCTAAATATTACATTTCCGTTTAGTCACCATTAAGTTGTTCCAAACCTTTATTAGTTTCTTCTGTTGAACACAAAATAAGATATTTTAAAGATTATGGTTAACTGAACAGTTTTCATTTATTTATTTATTTATTTTTTAATTTGGGGTGAACTATCCTATAAGTGCTAATTATGGTGGGTATATTATATCTCATGGCTTTTATGTTTGAACACATTTGCAGAAAGAGAGTCAGAAGGCAGATGAGTACCTGAGAGAGATTAAAGAGCAGAGTCTGTTGAGCGAGGCTGTGAGGCAGTGTGTGGAGGCCGCCGGACATGAACATGAACCTGAGACACAGAAAACACTCTTGAGGGTGAGCCACAAAGCTTAAATGCTGCGGGAAGACAATACACATGGGTTCATACCTTCTCTCTCTCAATTGTTGTCTCTGCAGGCAGCCTCATTTGGGAAGTGCTTTTTGAGTAATTTTCCTCCAGAGCAGTTTGTCAGCATGTGCAGAGACCTGCGGGTGTTGAATGCAGTCCGAGACTATACCGTTGGCATTCCTCTTACCCACACTCAGTTCAAACAGATGACTGTGCAGGTGCTCATTGACAGGTGAGACCAGAAGATCCCCGTAATCTAATTCTGTGCAGAACATGCAGAGAATTGTTCTGTCATCACTTCCTTTAAAATGAGTAAAGTTGTAAAATAAGGGTGGCAAACCAGATTATTCGTCTTCGCTCTTATTTGCTCTTTCTGTGTTTCAGACTGGTGTATCGTAAACTCTATCCGCTTGCTATTGAGGTTTGCCGCTATTTAAAGACTCCAGAATATCAGGGAGTGAGCCGAGTACTCAAACACTGGGCCTGCTACAAGGTGTGTGTGTGTGTGTGTGTGTGTGTGTGTGTGTGTGTGTGTGTGTGTGTGTGTGTGTGTGTGTGTGTGTGTGTGCTTGATTCGTTTTTTAAAAGTCAAAATATACGAATGTTGTGATGTTTATTTTTATTGATTACACTATCAAATTTAATTAATTGTTTTATATAATTTTTTTATTGAATTAAATGATTAATATTTTTCTCAAAATACAGTAAAAACAGTAATATGCTAAAGTGAAATATTATTAAAATGTTAATTAACTGTTTTAAATAATGGTGAGTCTTTACTGTCAATTTTCATCAATTTATGGTAACTTTGCTGAATGCAGCCTTTTTTTCTTTAACTGAAAGTTTTATTTAGCAAAGTTGCATTACATTTTCAAACTTGACAGTAAAGACTATTATTATTATTTAAAATAGTAATGTTGTTTTACTGTATTACTGTTTTTACTGTATTTAGAATCAAATAAATGCAGCCTTGGTGAGCATAAGAGACTTCAAAAATCTTACTGACCGCAAAGTTTTGAATGGTCATGGACTACTTTTTTTACTTACATTTTATGCCAATTTTGTGTCTCTTTGAAGTCCCCATTTATTATAAAGTTGATATCACAGTCATTTATGAGTTTTATGAATCCACAGACATCAGGTGTTTTCGCAGATGTTGTTTACAGAACCAGAGGACATCTGCAGGTGCAGATGGGTTTCATTGCACCTGCTAAACCTCGTGAAGATGTGATGTTTTGTTCATTCTGAGAGGTTCTGATGTCAATCAGCTAAATTCCATAAAAGTTTCTTTGCGTGTGCTTTTGTAGGTCCAGCAGAAGGAAGAATCAGATGAAGTCATCGCAAAAGCTGTGAGTGTGAAGCTTGCTGATGCTGCTGGAATCTCCTACTCTGAAATCGCCACTAAAGCATATGAGAGTGGACGCACAGAGCTCGCCATCAAGGTACACACACACAGACTTCTATTAAAAACCAAGGGCCATTGGTATTATGGGTTGTCAGTTAGTTTGTGTTGGTCTCTCTCTTTCAGTTGTTGGAGTTTGAGCCTCGTTCCGGCGAGCAGGTCCCACTGCTGTTAAAAATGAAGAAAAGCCCTCTGGCTTTGAGCAAAGCCATTGAGAGTGGAGACACAGACCTCGGTACACACACCTTCACATACATGTTCTAAAACCTCATGAACTGTCCACCTAGATACACTGCTTTTCAGTTTTGTTTAAAAAAAAAACTTTTGAAATTAACTGTGTGTAATAAATTAAATTTCTCAGCAAATAGTAGCTTGGTCAGATCACCTATGTGCATTAAAAAGATTTGATGTATTTTAAAGATTACTCTCCATTGTTTACGATCCATTTGACAGGAATGAAAAATAGAGATGTCATCTGATGCTAAACTGAGCAAACACTCACACATATGCATTAGAAACACACACTCCGTTACAGATACACAAATCATATCCAGAATCACTGGAGATGGGTTACCTGCATGCTTTCTTGTATGCTAGTGTACACAGTGGTTATGTACCTGAAGAATGAGCTGAACAGAGGAGACTTCTTCATGATGTTGAGGAACCAGCCTGTGGCTCTGAGCCTCTACAAACAGGTATGCACATCTGCACACACCTGCTTCCTGAAGACACACACACTCTCTGTACTGAGAACCATAGGCATTATTTATGAAAAGAACATGCCCCATCTCTTTTTGAGCTAACCTATATAATGTTCATGAGCTAATGTGTATGTCTGGGAACATTGCAAAGGGCCGCAATAAAATCTGATTGTTCAAAATCCCTCTGCTCATATATGAACATCAAATCTGTTCTGATTGGCTAGGATTTTCTTGCATTATATATGGAAAAATGATTTCTGCCTAGTTCTTCCACGTCAGCACCCTAGTTTTTATCATTAACTACAGTAAAACTAAAACTACTGAAAGTTTTCATAATTTAAAAACAAATATTATTATATGAAAAGCCTAAACTTGAATACATATGAATATGTTGAAATTGAAGTCCAACTTTCCAAAACTAAAAATGAAATAAAAATAAATTAGAGGTAAATATAAGTATTTATAATAGACAAAAGCTCATAAAAAATTACCAAAACCTAAAATAAAATTATATTAAAACTATAAAAATAAAAGCTAATGCAAAATATTAATAAATACTATGATATTGTATCGGTAATATTAAAATAACAATGCTTTTTTTTTCACTGTTCACATTGTCATTGTTTTTGTGTATGTGTGTGTGTGTGTGTGTGTGTGTGTATGTGTGTGTAGTTCTGCAAGCATCAGGAGCAGGATACACTCAAAGATCTTTTCAATCAAGATGATGATCATGAAGAACTTGGCAATTTTTATGTGAAGGCCAGCTATAAAGAGCAGGTAGGTGTTTACTGTTCTTTCTTCCTCATTTTCCTCCCACTTCCATGATTTGAATGACAGGTGTGCTATAAAAGTGCTAAAAAATTATGGTGGATCGATTTCCACCAATGTGTGGGGTTTGAAGGCATGCCTTCTTTGCTTTCCACCTTCATTTCTTAATACTCTTCTATTATTTTTAGTAAAATTATTTTGCTAGTTGCGTTGGTGGAAATGCATCTGCTAAGAATGTAAAGGTGTACTCTACATATGTGTGTAATTGCAGAGACTGGAAGCTCGGATTGCTCTTTTACAAAGTGCTGTGGACGAGTACTACAAAGCCAAGAATGAATTTTCTGCCAAGGTGAAGACCTCAGACTCTCCTGTAACAGGCAGATTAGCAGCCTGGGTCAGCGTTCACTGTCCGTGTAGCCAGAACATTACATCTGTGAATTATTAAAAGGAATTATAGCCTTTCTTCCTTCTTTCTCCTCTCTCAGACAACAGAAGATGAAATGCGTCTTCTGCGGTTTCAGAGGAAGCTAGAGGAAGAGAAGGGTGAGTTGCTCGTGGGATTCTCCCTTCATGACACTATGACCACGCTGCTGTCTGTGGGACTGCACAAACACGCCGAACAACTTTACAAAGACTTCAGAGTCCCCGACAAGAGGTGGGCCTTCTGATTATAGTTTTACTTAAATGATTTATAGTGTCTCCTTCTGTGGCACTGTTTTTATTTTGTTTTAATGAAGGAATAAACCTTGAACAACATTTAATTCATATCCCACTGGCAGTGTTGAGAATCTCGAAGACATTCTCTGACCTAATAAACCAGAGCTAATATTGTCTGTAATTAAAGACAGCAGTTGTAATGTAATGGTCCAGTTGTAAAAAATATAACCAGTGTTATTCACTTCACCCATAGTGGTGTTAATGTAGTGGCTGATACATATATAGTGTATGTTTCGAGGTCCTAGAAGCTGGGATAGTCCTCATCCCCCTGCAACCCTGCAGAAGATAAGCAGTGAGGAAAATTGATGGATGGATGAGGTATAAGATATTGATATGAGTGAAGGTGTTTCTCATTTTCAGGTTCTGGTGGCTGAAGTTAAAGGCTCTGGCTGAGAAGGAGGACTGGGAAGAGCTGGAGAAATTTGGCAAAAGCAAAAAATCTCCTATTGGATATCTGGTAACTTGTGTCCTGATGATCTGAATTATTCTTAGACTTGCTGTTGTGAGGTATTTATAATCGTCTTTCTCTGATCACAGCCATTTGTTGAGGTGTGCATTAAACACCATAACAAATATGAAGCCAAGAAGTATGTGTCTAAAGTCACACCTGAGCAGAAGGTCAAAGCTCACCTTGCAGTGGGGTAAGAGTTTGTTCTGAAATGTATTTGGCCCCTTCTTCTTTTCTGAAAGCAATTAATATTTTAAATTAGCAGGGACAAATTAAAGGGACAAAAAAAAGATTTGGAAGCAGCACAAACATTTTCTACATTGACAACAATTAGAAATGTTTCTTGTGCAGCAAATAAGTATATTAGTATGAGTTCTGAATGATCAGGTGCTACTGAAGACTGGAGTAATGATGCTGAAAATGTAGCTTTCCCATCACAGGAATAAATTACATTTTAAAATATTAAAATAGAAAAGTTATTATAAATTGTAATAATCTTTCACAATATTAATGTTTGTACTATTTTTTTAATCAAATGTAGACTTGGTGACTTTCAGTAACATTAAAAAAATATTTCCTACCCCAAAACTTTGATCAAAAGTGTACATTACTGTTCCTGATTAAGACAAAGAACCACAATAAATATTGTTGTCTCTCACACAGGGATATGGAGGGTGCTGCAGAGGCTGCTATCGAGAGGCGTAATGAATCCGAGATCAGTACTGTTCTGTCACGCTGTTCAGCCACCACTGATCATCTTCTGATGGAACGTCTCAACCGTGCTAGAGCCACTGCTGTCAAAAAGTGATCCTGTACGCTTCTATCCTGCTCAGCTCAATTGCATTTGCTGCCCAACAGTGAACCACTGTGCACCCATTCTCCTGCACAAACCAGCTCGCAGCTGAATTTGATTTCAGGCTATGTAAATTCCTCCTGATGTAATGGAACATTGTCATTAAAATTCTGCACAATGAAGGAAATTTCTTGGGTGGAGAGAAAGATGGACAGCAAGAAAATTGGCATGTCATCTGTTTATGTTTTTGCTGTGTCTGTCGGACAGCTAGAAGCGGTTCCTATCTTGCATTTACCTGTAAACCATAAAAACCTTTGTACCTATAACTGCATTATGAACCATTGTTTGTGTGTTGTTGTATAATCAGACTGTCTTTGATCGTATGTTCATGCCTGTGCTCTGTAGAGATAATGCCTTTATCAATATAACAAAACAGTTGTTATTTTAATTAAACCATGATTGGATACCAAAACGTGTTGAATTTATTGTGTGCACATAAATCACAGTGTTGGTTCTTTTTAGAACAATCATGCTTTTTTGTCATCATGACCAAGTATTGAGGGACTGGGGTCAAACTCCTCTTTTGCACCTTTATCCTTATTTTAGGGTGTGTTTAAACCAAATGCATGAGACAAGACGGGGGACTTAGGTCTCTGCAGAGCAAAAGTGGGCGTTAATAACCTTCTTTAACCTCTTTTTGTTGTTTTTGATTGCTTCCACTCTCTTCATCTGTAAGTCGCTTTGGATAAAAGCGTCTGCTAAATAAATAAATGTAAATGTAATGTAAATAACCTTGGGGCCTTTTTCAAACTGCTGGGTGTTTTTAAATCATGCAATTTAAATAAGCCCCCTTACCCAACCCCACCCCTAAACCTATCGTCACTATGACGTAAACCAATCAGGTATCATGGTGTAAAAACACCCTGGTCTGGTAACTCCCACTACTTTCCTGCAGAGACCTAATAGGGCGCTCTATTGTGATTGTCACGTCACGTCACATTTACATGCGGAAACTTTGCAAAGTTGAGAAATTTTTGCAAGGACAGCGACCAAAGAGGATATAGTCGAAAAAGGTAAGACAAAACGTCTTGTTTTGCAGGAAATACGATGTCCAATACAAACTTTTCACAAAAGCTGCATGCCTTCTTTATCAAGTGCTGCTCTTTACAGTTCTTATTGTTTCTCTTTGTTTTGTTGGTGTAACTTCGTTAAATGAAACATCGTAACGGTATATGTATTAAAAAATCCAGTACATTTTTTTAGTACATAGTCGATTAATGTTGAAGAGTTTCCAGTGTATTTCAATAACAGATGCGTCGTGTAGACACGAGCGTGATTAACGACAGATTAACGACAAATTGTGACTGAGCAATGATCTGTAACAGACAATCTGCATGACTGTCATTTAACATTAATTCGTCAGCAAGTGTCAAATGAATTATCGAGGTGATTACGGTTATGATTATTAATATACAATCAGCTGTCACGTTCATTCGTAGCTCAAAACAAAGAAAAATAATAATTTATTTATGTTTATAATCCATATTAAATGTATTTTATGTACTCAATAATAGGGTGGCTATCCGTGTGGCATATTTGTCTCGACCAATGGCGTGTGTGTGGGGGAGGACTAAATTTTTGCTCGACCAATAACAGACGACCCATAACAGACGGGGCGGTGTTCTGGGGAAATCAGTTTGACAACAGATATTTTTTTTATTTATTTTTTTACACATAATCTATCTAACATATTTATACATATAAGCAAGATGTTAAAAAAACTATCTGTTATAAATATCATAATGCCTGCTAAAATAAAGCTTTCAAGTTTAGTTTATTCTAGAGTGTAAACTTCACCAGCATGTGTCTTCTTGGACTGAACTTTGTTTTTCTTGATCTTAACTAAGCAGTTTCTAAGGTAAAGGTTGTTTGAGGACGTCATACAATTACTTGATCTTTACTTGTGTGTTTCAGGTCATGTCATCCATAAAAGTTGAATGTGTTATCAAAGAACAGAATGAAGTCGGTGAGAGTCCCGTCTGGGAGGAGAAGGACTCCACTTTGTTGTACGTTGATATTATGGGTAAAAGGGTCAGCCGGTGGAACTCACTGACCAATAAAATAGACAGCATTGCCACAGGTAAGCCTGAAGACATGGTAAGTTTAGTTATATGTGTGAGCTGCATTTTTTGTGACTTTCAAGTAAAATGCATTAATTCCCAAAATAAAAATCATGTTGTTAGTGTTTTGAGTTTGCATTTTATTTAAAGGTGCATTACACATTGATTCAAATGAAATTAGCATGCATTATAATGTTGATGAATTCAAATGTCTTATCTTTGCACAGAGAAACTTGTAGGATCTGTGGTTCCACGGCAGGCAGGTGGTTACGTCATCGCAGAGGGAACTCGGTTTGCATTTGTTGACTGGGTAAAGCGTTCGGTTACACCTGTCGCCAATGTTGATGACAGGGAAAAACCAAACACCCGCTTCAATGATGGAAAAGTAGATCCAGCTGGCAGGTTTTTTGCAGGTACTTTGTGAGAGAAATCAGTGTTGTGATCTTGTGACAGTTGTAATTTTGCATTGTAGTTTTTGTTTTTTAAGAATTTACAGAAGCTGATAATAGTTTCTGGCTGAATATAAAGATGAAGTTCACACAAAAATACAAATTCTGTCAATATTTACTCAGCTTTATATCATTCCAAACATGTATGCATTTTGTCTTCTGCTGAATACAAAAGAAGATATTATGTAGAATGTATGAAGAACCAAACAGTTTTGATTTCCCAATGATTTCCTTTGTATGCATACAAATCAGTGGGAACAGAAATTAAAGAAAGAAAGTCATACAAGTTTGGAATGACATAGAAGTGAGTAAATGATGAGAGAATTGTCATTTTGGGGTTAAACCTCTAAACCTTTAATTCTTTAAATAAACCAGTTGAATTGAAGGACTGTGTCATTGGCACTTCTCCTTTACTTGTGTGCAGGTACCATGGGTTTGGACATGAAGCCTGATGTGACGGATGGGGCACTATACACCCTCCTTCCTGACCACTCTGTTGTCCAGCATTTTGACCAAGTGCACCTCTCCAATGGTTTGGACTGGTCACTGGATCACCGCGTCTTCTACTACATTGACAGCCTGGCGTTTATGGTGGAGGCGTTTGATTATGACATCCAGACTGGAGGGCTGTGTGAGTTTGTTTCGCATTGCATTGGACTGTGGTCTTGATGTAAAAATTAGGATAGTGTGGTTTTGTAAAATCTGTGTATTTATTTATTTCTGTTTAAGCTAACCGCAGAATGGTTTACAACATGGAGAAAGATGAAGGCATACCAGATGGTATGTGCATAGACACAGAGGGCAAACTGTGGGTTGCCTGCTATAATGCAGGAAGAGTGCTGCGTATCGACCCACAAACAGGTGTGTAACATAACATAGTTAAAAAGTCTCCACAATGTTGCTTCCATAATTGGCCTTTAAATTCATGTTTATGACAGAAACATTCCCATATTTAAATGTTCATACACAAAATGTTTCGTATCTCTGTTTCCACAAAAAAAATTTTTTTTTTAAAAATTAAGCATCACAACTGTTTTTACTGTATTTTCCAGACCATAAGTCGCACTTTTTTCATAGTTTGGCTGGTCCTGCGACTTATAGTCAGGTGCGACTTATTTATAAAAATTAATTTGACATGAAACAAGAGAAAACATTACCGTCTACAGCCGCCAGAGGGCGCTCTATGCTGCTCAATGTTTTATCGGTAATGTTTTATCTTGGTGCTTGGTTCTAAATAAATGCGACTTATAGTCCAGTGCAACTTATATATGTTTTTTTCCTCGTCATGACATATTTTTGGACTGATGCGACTTATACTTAGTTGCGACTTATAGTCCGAAAAATACAGTAAATTGAGATGATTCTAAATGGAAATCAAAGATCAGTGCAATCTTTCAGTTGTTGAATGGTAATGGGCTTCCTTTCAAAGGCAAACGGCTGCAGACAGTGAAACTACCAGCTGAGAAAACCACTTCATGCTGTTTCGGAGGGAAAGACTACAGTGATCTCTATGTCACCTCAGCGTATGCAGGCATGGATGCAGATTCACTGGCCAAGCATCCAGAAGCTGGTTGCATATTTAAGGTATATATTAATCCTATTTCATATCATGCTCAAAGTAGCATGACATCAGCTCTGACACATAATGACATTACAGTATGTTCTTTATTCCTATCATAGGTGTCTGGTTTAGGAGTGAAGGGCATCCCACCATTCTCTTACACTGGATGAAAAAAAAGGAAAAATTGTTATTAAAAGCCTCATGATCACTTGGCAATCACGATACAACAATATTGTTCTAATCATGCAGTTAAAGTATATGTGATACCTGCACCTCATAATATTAGAAAAATCCTACCTTTCTAATATTAGACAATTAACCTGCGCAAGCGTTTAAAAAAAAAATAAATAAATAATTGCATGTTTAATATGAATTTTAATGTTATTAAATTTAAATAATCTACACAAAGAGCAATGTGTGACTTTACACACATTTTAGGAGATTATTTCAAGGGATGTATTTTTGGGTCATTTAGGGTAACTTGTATATTAACCACAAATGTGAGGTTGGTTTGGCTCTGCTGCTGAAATTCTGAAGTTCATGATTTTAAAATGTATGTAATTGTGATTGACAATTTCCCTTCCATGTCCAAATGACAAACCGTTCAAACTGTTTTACATCCATAATCTCTATTTCAGCGTAAAACTGTCAGGGATCTTGAAGGAGGACCCTGTTGCATTGTGAGATAATGAGGGTTCATTAACCAAAACAGATTGATACAAGAGGGTAGTGAAGTGCACAAGTGATACCACAACAGGAAAAAAAGTAAACAAACAGCTAGGGAAGGTCACTGGGACAGCTTCAGAAAAAAACAGGTAGAATACTTTGGCAAAAGAGGGGGCGGCAAGACCAGGCTAATGGAAAATACCACACAAGGCACCATAGAGCAGAGCTTACACACACACACACACACACACACACACACACACACACACACACTTGTTGACTGCCGACTCTGAAGCAGACCAAGTGCCAGGCAGGTAGAACCAGGTCAGGAACTCAAAGACAAGACTAGACAGGACAGAGCTCTACAGAAACAAAACAATTTTCCCTTGTTCCCAAGATCTACTAATAAAGACTAAAGTAACAAAATAAGAAACTATTTCCAATTTAACCAACTTCGAGTATCAAACAAAACCAAGACTCAGGACTAGAAGAACTAAACTATTTAAAAAAAAAAAAAAAAAAAAAAAACAAGAACAAACAAATTACTAAAACAAGGAGCAAGACAAGAACATGGAACTACGAGGAGTAGACAAAACAAGACCAACTGGTTAAGAGACAGAGGAGGTGAAAATGACCACAAACCGGTAAGGGTTAGGGAGGAAAATATATGAGGGACAGGTGAGCACAATCAGACTAACCAGGCTAACAAGAGGGTGTGGTAGAAAGGAAACAAGGAGGAGGGGCTTAAGGAGCACATGGCCAAGAAAACAATTAACAAGGCCATGTGCTAACACAAGAAAAAAAACAGAGTGAGAGTACAAAACACTGACAAAAACGATTTCAGTGAGAAAATGTGGAACAGGACCTGATTTTAGCGGGAAAAGTTGCTGTTATATGCCAGAATAATGGTTGGAAGGAAGAGGCGGAAAATAAAGGGATTTATGCATTAAAGGTCCCATTTTTCGCGCTTGTTTGAAGCTTTGATTGTGTTTACAGTGTGCAATATAACGTGTTCATGTTTCGTGTGTAAAAAAACACAGTATTTTTCACACAATTTACCTATCTGTATACCGCTGTTTTCACTGTCATAAAACTGTCCTTGTTCTATGAAGTCCCTCCTTCAGAAATACGTAAAAAAAAAGAATCAGAAATCAGAAAGAGCTTTATTGCCAAGAATGCTAACGAGTAACGAGTTCTGAGTGGGCCAGCAGTTCCTGTGTTGTGATTCGACAGCAGCTGAGCGCAGGCTGCCCTCCTGGAAACACGATTGGGCTAGTTTTGAGAAGCAAGTGGGCAGAAGCATGTGCTGGAGATGTAATCACAGGAGAATTTTTACGAGACTTAGGTCTCTGCAGAGCAAAAGTGGACGTTTATCACCATGTGGGTGTTTTCAAACTGATGGGTGTTTCTAAATCATGCAATCTAAATGATCCCCCTTACCCAACCCCACCCCTAAACCTAACGTCACTATTACATCAACTAATCATGTATCATGGTGTAAAAACACCCTGATCTGGTAACTCCCATTACTTTCCTGCAGAGACCTATACTTGATTTTTACTGACGAGATGCGCATGAAAATCTCATTCGATTTTTTTTTCACAGCCCTAACATCTAGTTAACAAAGCTAAACAGCGTTGCCCTTTGTGTAATAAGTTACAGAAACTGTTAAACGCACCAAGTTAAATAATAAAATACACTTACCGGTTGTGGTCCATAAACAACGCCTTCTCCAGACAAAGAGGGAACTGCTCCATCTTTCAAGAATAAATTTGAATAAATTGTAACCATTCATCTCCAAGAACAGCGTCCCTGGGAAGGCCAAACAAAGATGATTGGACTACGAGATGAAAATAACAGCGTTTCGACTACATGGCGACAAACACAAACGCAGCTCTTCCTCTTCTCCATCGGAGCGCAACAAGGCCACGCCCCTTTTTTGTGTATTGATGTGGGCGGAGGTTAGTCAAAAAACTGTTTTGGTGATGTCATTACTGCAGGAACAAGAGGGATGTAGTCCAAACGGGTCGTTCGTTGTAGGCGAATTCCGTTAAAATAAAATATCTCGCTTGGCATTGAGATTTTTTTTTTATACTCTAACAACAACATTAACTAAACTAACTAAAGTTTAAAACATGGGATCACGAAGAACGGGACCTTTAAGAGGGGTGAATAGGATCGGTTTCATGTTGACTTTAAGTAGACCTAAAGGTTTTGGTGCAAAGGTGGAATGGATTCATTCGTTTTGTTTGTTGGTTTGCTGTTTTTGTGAATCTTTCAGCATAACCTGAAATAATAAGATAAAAGTTTTGAATTTAAATGACCTCTGGAATTGTAGACTTCAAGAGTTTATAATCATATTCAAATTTAACAAACTATCCATTAAACTTACATTATATAAACGTATTATCACATACAACAAACATGAACTGGACATAGGATGCTGTGTGAACTGAAACAGAACAGACATTTCTTTAAGGGAATCATGATGCTATGGAATACAGCTCGGATACAGTACTCTTCAGTACTGGAACCTAAAAATATAAAGGCCTTGGACAAGATGTTCAGTACTTTCTTAAGGCCCATTGTCAAAAATGGAGGACTGTTCAGGTGATGTCACAATAAATGTCAGGAGCAAGTCTATGTTCATGTTTTCAAGTTATTGTCCAGAAAAAAGAAAAAAAACCCATCTCTGAGCAGATTGATGTGGGTATGCTATACTTTGATCTGAGAGTTGCTGGAAAGCCTGAATCAAGTGATTTATTCTTCGATCATGGACTATACACAACAATGACTGTGAAGGTTATTACCCTGATTCATTTTCATGTTATTCTTTTTAAGTTAATTGCATTTAACAGCTTAATGGGAAAACTGTAATGACAGCTAACCTTGAATCACCACAGGAGGGAATCACAGAACTGGAGAAATGGTTAGGACAGCACACTATGGAGGTTGCCATCCTTGCTTTCTCACATTTCAAAGAAATGTCAGCCGATCAACACACCAACCTGAACAACTTCCTCAAAGAGCACTTCAAAACTAAACTATGCCTCAAGTGGTACATACATAGCCTTTGCCATATCCTCAAAAACTGAGGGAAATAATTAATTCAGGGACCTCAGCATATTATGCAAATGGTTACAGCAATGAGTTAATAATCATTCAAACTCCCTCACTCAAGGACTGCTGGGAAAGTGACTACCAGGTCATCCTCTCTTATGACAACAGAAGTGTTGACGATTCTGTTTTGTGGCCTCAATTCGATAATTCAGACAATGTGCTATATCAGAAACAAAAGGGAAGACCAGGTGAGTTAAGAGATGCCAATAGCTTATCCCTGACATGTAAGTCTGATATTTAAAAAAATACTGCACTTTCATTGCATCTTTGACATATGACAAAAGTAAATCAAGGGATATATCACTCAAAAATGAAAATTCTGTCATCATTTACTCACCTTTAGTTTGTTCTAAATCTGTTTTAGTTTCTTTCTTCCGTTTCATAGTTAGAAAAAAAATACTATGGATGTCAGTGGTTACCCTCAGTTGTTTGGGAACACACATTCTTCAAAATATAATATTTTGTGTTCAGCAGAAGAAAGACACTTATACAGGTTTGAAACAGCTTGAGGCTGAGTAAATTATGACAGAATTTTCATTTTTGTGGAAACCATCCCTTGAATGGTGACTGAGTCCTTCTGATTCCTTTGATGTTTCTAAGAAGTCACATAGGTTTAAATCACCTTAAGTGTAGGCAAACTATTGACAAAATGTTTGGTGTTGATGATATACAGCATTTTACGTGGCTTATTTTTATCTTTCTTATCCAGGAAGATAGCATCTGTAACCAGCTGGATTTAGGCATTTGGTTTCTCGATTTAAGAATAGCTCATAAGATAAAAGACCCTGATAAAGTTTTCTACTTTGCACATGGTATCTTTTCCCTTCTGACAGTGGAGGTATGGCTGATCTGAATTTTAGAAGCATGTTAATTCCTCATTCCAAATCGAGAATAACTTTGGTTGTGTTCTGGTTTTGTTATTTTAAGGAAGTGCTCACAGAAGTTGCTCGCTGGTCAGATCAGCACACCAAGGAAGTGATCATTATTGCACTCTCTGCATTTGATGGCATGAACCTGGATCAACACAGAGACCTCATTCAATTCCTCATAAGCACCTTTGACAATAAAAAAAAAAAAAAAAAAACGATTTACATTAATCAATGGAACAAATTCTTAATTCATTGTCACTGTACATTTTAGACACTGTATATGCATCTAAAATTACATGCTATCTAGTAGGTGCAATGTTTGGTTTAAAAATTACTTTATTACCATTAAAAAATTAATATGAATGAAATCTGGACTTACTACATCCGCCATGTTGTTACTGTCATGTGATCAACCATTATTAATTGTGTTACTTCACTGCCATTCACAAATCATATCCTGTTGCCTCATGGGATAGTAAAGTGTCAATCAAATGCCCACTTCAGAATCTCAGTGCAAGTATATGTATGATCAGTTAGAATATATAGCATACCAAGTCAGTACAGTCTGAAAGTCTGTCCTGAGTTTGATGGTTGTAGCCTAAAAGAGCAGGTACATTTAGAAATTTTGTCTCAGGAGAAGAAGCCGAAGGAAAGAAAATATCTTCCATTAAAGCCTGTTTTCCCTAAATTATTTCCCTGTATTTGTTTTCAGGTCAGTTTTTTGCTGCTGGCCTGAACCTAACTGAGGATGCCAAGTATGTTCTCTCTCATCCTTGCCAGTCTTTACAAAGCATGACCTTGAGCTCCTATAGTCTGCTTTTGAACTGGGTCAAACAGCAGCGACCAGGCCCAGGCAAATCATGTGTCAACATCATCTGTGCAGATTTTGTGGGGGCTTTCAGCAATGAATTCACCCAACTGGTTATTGGACTCAATCAAACACTCTTAAAGGAGACCTGACCCTTAAATCTGCCATAAACATTACATAAATGTAGCATCTTTCTTACAGTGCATCTTGTTATTTTTAATGGAAGCCTTGTTGTTTTTGATGTTTAAATATTAACTTTGTTTTAGTCTTTTATGACAGTCCCTAAGCTGTGAGGAAACAATGTTTTGTGCTATGCTGCCATCTACAGGCAATCCATATTTAGGGTTTTGTTTGCTACATGTCTCAAAATAACTTTACCTGCAACTTTACACTTAAATCAATCTACTGAAATGTAAAAAACTAAACTTCTTTCCTGATTGTTCCTGGATATTTGACAAAAGGGGAGAAAAGGCAGATTGATATAATCAAAGACTAAGTGGCTCAGTAGATTATAGCATTACCTGTCCAATGAGTCACACTTAATTTTAGTAACGTCTAATGTCCTGTCATGACTTCATCTATTGTTGACACTCTGTTTGGCTTTCAGTCTATGTGGGTAACGTACTGTATCTGTGGGGTCCAATTTTAGACGCCCCTTTGAGTGCACTCTCTAAGGTGCTTAACATTTATAGTATCTACTTAAATGATAATCCAGCTCACTGATGCCTTTCACACTCAGTTTATGTAGGTTGTATGAGGTAAATAATCATGGGTTTTACTTTTTATGCATGGTTTTTCCAGACTTTTTCAAATCAGAAAATAACCACAAAGAATTTTCTGAAATTTCTTAAAGTTTAATTGTTATTTTAACATCTCATTAATCTGAAGACAAAAAAAACAAATGTTTCTTAGTCAATTTTTTTTTATAACAGAGTTAGCAAACTGGATATCTTTTTGCAGATTTTTTACTTTTTTCCAACAATGCCTTCTATTAGTGTGCTCTCCAAATTATTTAGAATATTCTGAACCGATCTGGAGCGGGATTCTTCCAGAGAGCTTTGAGAATCCCCTCCTTCCTCTTCCAAGTCCCCACCTCTCTCCTAAACAGATTATTGAGGAGCTAAAGGAGCTTGCATCGGTCCCTGTGTCGTCTCAATAAGGCTTAAGAGTTCCAGAGGAAACAGATGGGATAAGAAAACCAGGGGATCTAATTACAGAGGCTTATTTAGCAATACAAGGCCCGTCCAGAACCCAGTCGCAAGCCTCAAGCCGCTGCTGCTCCTCGCAGTTTCTCTTTCATAGTTATTCGTCTCAAAGCCTTGAGACAGCTACGGTTGTTTAACATGGAGAACGAGGAAGAGGAAGATGAAATCTTTACCACATTTCAGGGAGGATATGAAAGGCAGGAAGATGTGAAGGAGCAAGAGGAAGAAGAAGAACAAGAGGAAGAGGAGCCAGAGGCTGAGAGGAAAAGCAGTTGGGATGTCCCAATTCCAAGTCGATCACTGGCCAGTCGCAGAGCTTCACTTCCATGTCCGGTTAGTACCCACTATGTGTGTAGTTTGTATGGCATACAGGCTTTTAAATGAGAGCAGAAACAAACCACTTGTTATGGTGCCAGGCTCTGGCTTTCTCTACCAGAATGTCACCGAGCAGCTGATTCAATTAACAGTTCTTAAATAGTATCTCAAAGCACACTTGCTTAATATGGCTTTTCCTATAAAGCAATTTAGTTATCTTATCTTATTAGTTAATTTAGCATTTTTATATCTGTTTACTATTATTTTTATTTTTTCTCTATGTTCTATAACTATGTCTCATATGCACTGAAAAAAAATTGCTGCTAAAACAGTTTTCACTCGGGAATAACTAGTTACTGTCATTTCCCAATTAAGTAATACAAATAATCCAAACTCTTAAGAGCAGTTTATCCAGAAATTACCTTCCACTGTTTGGACAAAATTGATCAAAATGGAGTTAGACATTTTGATAATAGAGTTTCTGTTTGTGCTGTGTCTGCGTCAAAAATGGCATTGAAGTTGGAACATTTTTTTTATATTTATTTTGATTGAAAAACAAGTAAGAAGTATATAAAATTCTGCCCTTGCATTCCATGTGTGCTCATCATATAAAATGCTTTGTATCATTCTCACATACTGGATAGTATGGAACATCATATTTTAAACAAAAGTGGATTTCTGCAGCTCAACTTCTGCCATTATTGAGATACTGCCCAAAAATTAATTCTATCATTATTCTTTATTATCAAATTCTATTATCAGATTTGGTAAGCAAAAACTATTTGAGAACATTGAACAAGATAATACTATTTCAGACCCACTTGAAAATTTAATGTTGAATTCAATGCATTTCTTGTCATTTTTTTTAACTGTTAAGTTGACAAGCAGTGGAACAAAACTATTTTTTTAATATTGTTGCAAATAAAGCAACATTGGATTCCACTGGCTGAAATTTGTGTAATACAAAAAAAAAAAAAAAAAAAAAAAAAGGAGCAATTTCTTCAAAATAAACTTTTCACTACTTATTTTATACTGTAGTAAATTCTTAATGAAAACACAATGTATGTGCCTCTCCCTTAGTATTTTGCATGCATGCATATTTTTCAGGCTCAGCTGAATGCGATGCATCTGAGCCGTCTGCACGCTGCCACCACAAGCCCTAGCCCTAGGCCAGCGTACCTGAGCCACTGGCTTCAGAGCGGTGAGGCAAGGCCATGCTCTCGCTCCAGCCATGTTGCCAATAGAGAAGAGGAAGCACACACCAAGAGCAGCGCATGTGAACGACGCCCACATCCCATCCCAACCATCCCTGAGGTGCACGAGCCTCTGGAGAGAAAAGCTCGGTTTAGGAGCCGCAATGTCATGTCTCTGGTTGGTGTGATATGATTTTGCTTTTTAATGTGTAAAAATGTTAATGATTACCAATAGGTTATGCTATCACAAGAGCATTTAGATAAGATAAGATCATTTTATTGTTATGATACAATGCTTTGGCAAGGCTAGAGAAATCTGAGGCTATATCAGTGGAACTACGAGATATGTTATATCCTGAAGCTAAAATTAACAAAGCTAAAAACACACAGCAAACAACCTGTAGAGAAATTTATAACCAATTTTTAACAGGTTTTTATCCAACTTTTTTTTTTTTTTTTTACATTCAATCAAGTATGTTTGAATATTTTGTTTAGATACTTAGTTTTGACTTAGTAATATATTTGCGAAGCAATTATAGGCCTACTTTAACTTAAGTATAAATTATTATTCACATTCTATTGTGTTAGCAGCATGTTTCCAGAATAAATCGCAACTTTCTATATCACAATTCTGACTTTATATCTCAAAATTCTGAAGTTTACATCTTGTAATTTCTTTTGCTTGTTTCCGCCATGGAATAAATACACTAAGTACACTATGTACACTATAAGTACATGTAAGTACACGTACTGTAAAATAAAGTGCAACCATTACTTTTATCTAAGAATATAGAAGATATTTGATGACATTCAGTGGACTATCACTTTATTTAAATGATTACTTCACAGAAAACTGAGAAATGGAATTACATTTTTGTAATGTTGATCAAATATAATGGTGTTTGTTTTGTAGAGTGATGCAGACAGTTTGTGTCTGATCTGCCATGATGACCTACGCAAAGGAGGAGGAGTTATCAGAAAGCTTCACTGTTCCCACAGCTTCCACAGTGAGGTAAAGGTTCAGACTTTAGAAACTAGTTGCCAGGTTATTGTAAATGATCAAATTCAACTTCAGAAATCAAATATTGCCAAATATAAATGACCCAGAAACCTGGACTTTTCAGTTGAGCTCTTTTTTAGCTGCTGAGCATTTGATTTTTATTAAAAGTTTTTCCTCACTCTACATAACCCTCTTAAGGGAGTTTAATACTTGAAATTGTCCCCTGTCTTGTTCACTGGGGTACTGAGATACTGTCCTTTGTAAAGCTGCTTTAGAATGTGTTGATGAAAGCACTGTACGTAACAACCAAACGTTAACAAAATACTGTGCTCCTCTGGTGTAGTGCATAGAGGAATGGCTGTGGACCAAGCAAACCTGTCCCACGTGTCAAAAGCATGTTGCCATGCCAGAGCCCCTGTACTGGACATCTACCAGAGTAATAGTGCCCTGAGCTCTTCCAGCCATCTCCCATTCAAACTACCTTGGACATCAGATGGCTAACCAAAACATCAGACATGATGGTGGATAACTGACATGGATAAAGTTATTCAGAGAAACATACTGGTAGAGCATTTGTTTGTACATAGGCTAAATGATTTTAACTTCACTAAGTGTAAAACTTTTTTTTTTTTTTTTTAAATACTTACATATTAATAAAATGTGTTCTTTTCTATTGTGTTTTTCTTTTTCTGCAGGAATGTAAGCAAACTGCACAAGTTTTATGAAGTTGTACAATTGTACATTTTAAAATGTACCTCGCTATATTAGTAATTCAGAGTAGGCCTACTCGCAATGTTCCGTTTTCAAAACATGTAACTACTATCAAAAAAAGTGTAGGCCTGCATTTGCCAGGTGTATCTGAGTAAATGTGCTTTTGTTTTACTATGCTGTACTACTTGGGAATTTTTTTGGCAATTCTTACCAAAACTAACAAGTCAAAATAGCATTCCTGTGATGTTTACTAAACTTTAATTGAAACAGCCAATAAAATATATTTTAATGTTGTCGTCATCTTTGTCCTTGAGGGTTTTTTTTTTTTTTTTTTTTTTTTTTACCAAAGGAGCATGTTTTATTATAAACCTATGTCTTTGATGAAGTTTAAACAACGACCATTTTTATCTAACATCTGATCACTGATCTATATATATTATAGATCAGTGCATCTGATGTGTTACATACAGGATGATAGTGAGACAATTTGAGGTTAAACAAGTTATTGTGTGGTTATTTTGCACAGTTTAAGTTAATGTAAATACCTAGCTAAGCTGTTACGTGAGTATGTTATGTTTAGATACATAAAGTTTAAATGAGTAAAATAACGGCAATGGAATTCCACCAAAAATAAAAAATAAAGTAAATTCTGAATACTTGTTACACCTCTTTTATTAAGATTTCAAAATGGATCGTCTAGAAACATATTGATACATACTTTATATAATCGGGGTGGATGTAATACAAAACGCAATAAGCGTATAAAAATGTTTACAACAAAAGCAAACAAATCACGGATCTTTTTCTTAAACTATGAGCTGCCTTTTGTAAATTCTATGGTTCTGGCTTCCGGTCTCATCTGCGTCCACTCCGTCCAGCTATTTTAAGCTGAACAAACCCGTTCGTTTTGCTGCTTGATATTGAAAGTTGCTGTGCCTTATCATATTATTTTAATGTATTATCGTAATTATGAACACATTGGTTTGTAGTGCAAACAGTTTTACCGTTCTCACCCATAGGCTTACTTCCGCGTTAAAGAAAAAGGTGGATACCCATAGACAGTAAAAGAAATACAATAAAAGAAAGGAAATACCCCGTCGTGCCGATTCAGAACGTCGAGCGTAATGACGTCGCGTGATCGTTGTAGTGGCTACACACGGAAGTCATCGTGTGCACCTGTTACACTTTCAAACAGGAAAGAGAACGAATGAATACATATTCACTCGAACTAAGTCGCTTCGAGCCAGTGTTTTAAACTTGAAACGTCTTTTTGGGGGGTTGTTGTGAAAAACCCCATCAACCTGAACCTTTATGGACAAATTAAAGAAAGTTTTGAGTGGCCAAGATGGAAGTGACGACCTCAACATACTACAGGTAACGTTAGTCTACTTTATTACACTTGAGTTAAAACTTCATGTGTTTACGTCTAATTATGTCCAGAGTGTGACGAGATATCGTTTTGAATTCGCATCTAGACTTTTGGTAACGTTACTTGTTTAGTTGCGTGCATGTGTTTACGCGACTGTCATTAGCAAAAGCTTGATATCTGCCTCTTTATGAATATCAAATGGATTTAAAGCTCTTATGTTGGACATGAATATATATATAAACGCTGTTTTAGGAAGCGAATGAAGCATCAACACTGGGATGGGGCACGCGCGTCAAGGGATTCCTCGCGTGTTTTGTGGCTGGCGTCTTGTGTTCAGTTTTGGTAAAAGGAGTCCACCAGTCGTTTTATATCGTTTTATTTTAATTGTGCATACAATGGCCAAACGTCTACTCTTTCCTTACTTTGTCATTCAGGGAACCTGCTTGCTTTGGGTGCCCAGAAAAGGACTGACACTCTTTGCTGTCTTTTACAGTTTAGGTAATATTGCTTCTATTTTAAGGTGAGTCATGCAGCTTTCATTTGACCAGCTTCGATATTATTTCACCCAAGGTGTGTCACTGGCTACATTGTTTATGATGGTACACCATGTTTGCTTTGGCATGTGGTCAGTGACAAATACGGATGTTTGAGTTGAAGAACAATTTAACAAATTGATTAATAAGTGACTTTTAAATATCAATTGATACAAGCACACTGAAGAAAAAGTATGTAGAAACACATTTCACTGAGAAATTGCAAAAGAAGGTCACAAATAATTACAAAGAAACTGCAAATAACACATTGAGTTAAACATGAAATGAAGTAGATAACTGAAATAGTATTTTCTTGTAAAACACTCTGGTAATCTTAGTTTAATTCACTATTTTGTAATCATTTTTATAGTAAAATTAATCAAATATTTTCCTTATTACATAAATGAGTTATTGCAAACCTCTCAGTTGTATTAAAATGAAAGTGTGTGTGATTTATTTTTTAATATCATGAAGGGTTAAACCAAAATCTTTGGGGCTATACCATTTGACATTTAAAAACCTAAACCTTTTTTCTTATGTTATATGTCTGATAGCCATAAGTTTTAATGGCTCAAAAAATAAAATAACTCCACAATTTTGTCCAATCATATGAGAACTAGGTAAAAACTAAATTACAATAAGAAATATTAAAGATCATGTCTATTTTCAACCCTTTCATGGAATATGTTCCCAAATATATATCAAAATAAATACTTTTTTTAGGAGAATTAAAACATGTTCACCACCTCTGTAAATGTTGAATGTCAAACATTTACAGCATGTTAAAGCATTTGTGAAAAAATGCAATGCAGTTGTAGCATCTGTGAGAATCTGTAAGTCAGTCCTGAGGTCTTTTGGGTGTGGATTGTTTTCAGCACGATGTTCTTAACGGGTCCATTAAAGCAACTCAAGAGGATGTGTGACAAGACGAGAGCTCTGGCAACTGCCATTATGATTGTGAGAGCACACATACATATACAAATATCATATAGTAATGCACAGGGAGATTCAGTCTGTCATATAATTCACTAATTGGCCCTTTTCCTTTTCCTGTAAACCAAACATTTGTTGTAAAGACATGCCTGGTGCTAACCTTCTGTGCTGCTTTTTGGGTAAGTGGGTTTCTTATTTAGCATGATTTTGTTTTGTTAGGCTTATAAAATTGGTGTCATAATATGTTATGTAACACAGTGTGTAAATCTGCATGTTTATTATATGTAATTGTTTCTTTTCCTTATCTTTTTCATTTCTTTGTTTTTGTATTTAGTGGAATAACAAAGGCCTTGCTCTGCTGTTCTGTATCCTCCAGTTTTTGGCCTTTACATGGTAAGATACCAGCCATAGTTACGTTCTTTTATATATGACTCTATAAATGTTATAATTGTATATATGGAGTACGTGTACAAATACACACAAACATTAATGTGTATATATAAGAACGAGTGAAAGTGAGAACACCAGTGATATAAGACAATAAAAATACCTTGAACTTTGAACCATGCAGTGCTGTAAGTGATATGTTTACTTTTTTAATTGGACTGACATTATTACCTGACAGATATCACTGTAATAGGCATCCTGAACTTTCACGCCTGAGATGGCCCAGGGCTTTGTAAAGCTTTCAGAAGTTAATTTGTGGTTTCAGTGGGCCTAGATATTTGAAACAGGAATCTGAGGCTGATGATACATGGGGCAACTTTTTGACCAATTCTGCTGGGCAACTTTTTTTAGCAATGTTGCCTGGGCACTTTCCCCATTGAGAACGGGTAACAAATTTACATTTGGATATTTTAGATTGGTCATGGGCTCTTTGTCTCCGTGCATGGCAACATTGCTCAAAAAGTTGCCAAGTGTATCATCAGCCTGAGAGTTGAACTGGATATTTGAATTTAAGCACCAAAATGCTATTTTGCCACTTGATTTTTTCAGCACAGAGATGATGTTCTTCTGCCCTCTTTCTTGCTCCATTTCTGATTACAGTGGTCTCAGTGGGTGGGTTTTAGAAAGAGGGGATTTGTGTAGTACAGTCAATAAGTCTAGCAGAAGTTTCAGAATGGCTCATGTTTCCTACAGCACCTTTAAATCCATGTTAAACAAATCTAATATACAATATGAGTTAAATCATCTTTAAAGTCCCAGAACGAGAAGCTCAAAAATATGTTGTTTATTGATGTCATGAAAGGGTTAGTTCGCCCAAAAATGAAAATTAGGTCATTAATAACTCACCCTTATGCTGTTCCAAACATGTAAGGCCTCCTTTTATCTTCGGAACACAGTTTAAGATATTTTAGATTTAGTCCGAGAGCTCTCAGTCCCTCCATTGAAGCTGTGTGGATGGTATACTGTCCATGTCCAGAAAGGTAAGAAAAACATCATCAAAGTAGTCCATGTGACATCAGAGGGTCCGCTGGAATTTTTTGAAGCATCGAAAATACATTTTGGTCCAAAAATAGCAAAAACGACGACTTTATTCAGCATTGTCTTCTCTTCCGTGTCTGTTGTGAGAAAGAGTTCAAATCAAAGCAGTCTGGATATCCGATTCGCAAACAAATCATTCAGTTCACCAAATCGAACTGAATCGTTTTAAACGGTTCGCATCTCTATTACGCATTAATCCACAAATGACTTAAGCTGTTAACTTTTTTAATATGGCTGACACTCCCTCTGTGTTCAAACAAACCAATATCCCGGAGTAATTCATTTACTCAAACAGTACACTGACTGAACTGCTGTGATGAACACCGAGCCGAGCCAGATAACGAACAATAGACTGACTCGTTCACGAGTGAAGAACCGGTTGCATCGGTGTTCAGATCACCAGTAGTTCTTTCGGACAGTTCGATTCAATAAACCGGTTGAAGAAAACGGTTCACCAGTTCTTTTGCGCTCGACGTAATGGCATCATTGGTGATGATTGCCCTTGATTCAAGCCTTCGGTTTACCTGGGCTCATAACATTAGCACAGAATCAGTTCAGAATCAATCACCAAAAGAATCAGTTCAGTTCAGATGCTCTGTGTTTCGGTCTGCTTCACGCTGAATCACACATGCGCAGTATCATTGGCTCCTCGGTTCACGAATCGGACGCATTTGACAGAAACGGTTCTTGACTCATGAACGAGTCAATGTTTTGTTCGTTATCTGGCTCGGCTCTGTGTTCATCTTCAGTTCTCTCTTCACAGCAGTTCAGTCAATGTACTGTTAGAGTAAATGAATTACTCCGGGATATTGGTTTGTTTGAACTCAGAGGGAGTGTCAGCATTAAACAAGTTAACAGCTTAAGTCATTTGTGGATTAATGCGTATTAGAGATGCGAAACGTTTAAAACGATTCAGTTTCATTTGGTGAACTGAATGATTCGTTCGCGAACCGGATATCCAGACTGATTTGATTTGATTTTTGTCGTTTTTGCTATTTTTGGACCAAAATGTATTTTCGATGCTTCAAAAAATTCCAACTGACTCTCTGATATCACATGGACTACTTTGATGATGTTTTTCTTACCTTTCTGGACATGGACAGTATAACGTACACACAGCTTCAATGGAGGGACTGAGAGCTCTCTGACTAAATCTAAAATATCTTAAACTGTTTTCCGAAGATAAAAGGAGGTCTTACATGTTTGGAACAGCATAAGGGTGAGTTATTAATGACATAATTTTCATTTTTGGGCGAACTAACCCTTTAAGAACTTGTAGATGCAAAAGCGCATGAAACTGAGCATGGAAGAATTATTTTAGCAACAGTTGGGGTTTTGTATCTACACTGAAGATATTTAACAGACATTCTTATCAAGAAGCTATTAAAATAGGGCAATAGTGGCCCTGCTCTGGTAGCTGTAATGAAGTGAATGCTGCTGTTATTCCATATTTAATTGAAATCTTATTTAAAGTGTAAATGTGTAAAACCTTATGTTATGGTGACCAAATGTCCCCACGAGGATAGTAAAACCTGAATTTTTCAACACTATCTCATGACAAATTTGTACATAGTTTATCAGGTGGTTAATTCGTACAACCTTGCTCGTACAATTTTGTGTGTTTTCTGTGAGTGGTAGGTTTAGGTGCGGGGTTAGGGGTGGTCATTTGAATATGCACAAATTGCAGTGAGTTCAGCTTGGATTTTTTTTTTTATATTATGGGGACATTTTTTGGTCCCCATGAGGAAGGCAGCATATAAGTCACACTGGATGCATTTGAAATTGTACAAATGCAAGTTATTTGTGAGGGTTAAGGTTGGGAATGATAGAATATACTTGTACAGTATTAAAATCATTATGTCTGTTGAAAGTTCCCATAAAACAAAAGAGGTGAAAATGTAGCTTAAGATCTGTTTAAATTGTATCCCTTTTATTTCACAGGTATAGCTTATCCTACATTCCTTTTGCAAGGTGGGTTTCTTTAAATTTTCAAAACCATACATTAAAAAAAAGAAGCTGTTGACACAAATCAACAGTCACTTGAGGAGACAAATTACAAATAAATTAGCTTAAGTGATATAACAAAATAAAAAATTGCATATGTCAAAGTATGTCACTGGACCAATTTACCTAATTTTATTGTAGTTTTTTTTTTTTTTTATCTATTATACAATATATACATGTAAAATTGTTAAAATCTGCCATTTCCATTTTGAAATATCAGTTTTGCAATTTAAGTGTCTATTGTCTGTAATTCACATAATTGCTTCATAGACTAAAATCTAAATTCTGTCACAGCCAAAATAAGGCACTTTTAATCATCTGTTTTTTGGCTTTGGTGTTTGTTTACCTTTGGCTGTTTGTTTTTATGTAGGGATGCAATTATTAAGTTGTTCTCCGCGTGCTTCAAGTGAGATGCCTCTACATTTGGCCTTGGCTGTCTCTCTATGTGCTGCTTTGGCTCCAGCTTCGGTGCTACCTTCAATGCCACTCATGTACCCACTCTGCAGCCTGGCACAGACACCTCACCACACTACAGGCTCCCCTTACTCTCCCCAATGGATGGACGCTCTCCATCTGTGTGAACAAGCACACACAGACAAGTACTCACACACACACACACTTGTGCTTTACATTCAAGTAGGGAAATATGAAGGATGAAATAATCTAATTAGGTAAATGGTTGAGTTTTGGACACTGCCCTATAGTGACATGCTTGGTGCAACAAGATGGAGCAGCTTATTTTACATTTTAACTGCTGTGTAAGTGATCATTCATTCTTACGTGCCTTCCTCTCTGCCTTTATCCAAGGATAACTTAAGGATTAGATTGGGTAGAAATGTAACCAGTGTTTGCAGTTTTTTAGGATTTAGGTTGATTTCTTTTTATGCTAGAACAAGACAATGATGAAGGGCTTTCTAAATAATTGATCCAATTATATTTTAATTCAGAAGTTATCTATTATAGGTAAGTAAAAGGATGACAGAAATGTCTTATTACTTATTGTTATCTTATTAGATAAGTCAAATATTAAACTCTTATTAGGGTGCCAATGTATATCTTTATGGTCCATTTGTCTTCAAAAAAACTATTTATTTCTTTGCATTTAGGAGTAAAATGATGTGCCTTTTTCTGATTAATGTTTATTATGCCTGTCCTTATTTTTTCAAATCACAGACACATTTCCTTTTAACTGTATTGATTTAAAAAATGACAGTGGTAGTTTTCCTCCTTGTTGTCTTTTAAAATGTCTACTAATATATTCACTGAAGAGATTCATTTTATTTATATGTATACAAATATTTTTCTGACTGAAATGTACATTCCAGAATTATTTTATCATGACTCAAATTGAAATTTCCCCTACATCATGATAATTAATTGCCCATGTTTGTTTCATTATATAGATTTGCATTATTTCTATGAAACGATTTCTATCTGAGGTGTTTAAAATTGCTACTGCTACTGTATGGACATTATAACTATCGATGCTATTAAAAGTTATTGACGTTCATTTAGTCTATGTGAATCAATTTCTCTTCTCCAATTCTAGTTTTACTTTTTCATTTGAGTGCATCCTACAGTATTGTAAATGATGAGTACTGTACTTACGTGCTGTCATTTAAGAAGCCCCGTCCCACAATGCATCTGTGAATCTCATTAAGACTTTTATGAGTTGACTGATGTGCGTAAGTCATCTGCTAGTGAAAGGTCAGAGAGGGTTGGTTTGCTGATGTTTGATATGCCGGTGGATTCACCGCTAATGAGACTCTTTTTCTCGGATTTAAACTCTTTGAATCCTCTAATCTCCGTGCGCGTGGCTCTGTGATTAGAACACCGGTCGCTGGATCGAGTTTCCCTTCATTGCCGCCCGCTGCAGAGAACATCCAGTATTTGATTTCTGCTCCACATGTCTTCCACAATACTACAGCTCTTTGACAGAATGCCCTTGTTTACGCCCTCACACATGAGTCCATCTTGTGAATCAGCGTGGATCTTCTGATGCCTCATAGCAGTCCGATTGCAGTAAAGCCAAATGAGGTTTAAAGCATCACGTATACAAATAACAGCTCCATCATTCATTTAAAATGATATATGTGGATTTAGAATTGTCGTAGAGTTATAATGTAAATATACATATAGAGTGATATTGTGAATGCTTTGTTTTAAGCTTTAAATATGGGTCCATGACGAATATGAATGTCCGAAATTGAAAGTTTAAAACTCGTACTTAGATGTCTTTACATTCAATTATTGAAAAATACTACAGCTTTTATTTCAAATGAAGTGTCATGTTTGACCCGAGCAAGACGCCCTATTAATAAAAGGCACAGATATGTGATGGACTATTTTTGTAAATCTAAAAGATACACATTCAGAAGGGGTGCTTTGTGTTATGTTTCTATCGTCAGATGACAATAATAATAATAATAATACGTTTCTTGCGTATTCTAGTTAGTTGACAATCATTCAAGATCTTTTAAATATTTTTTTCTTTCTTTATAGTTTTATCCCGTAAATAAAAGTGAGTAAAAAAAAATAAATCTAAATGACTTTTTTTTTTTTAAGAAATTGGAAACATACTAATGGAGCTTTACTCAGGTATTGCGAAGTAATTTTTTAAGTGATATGTATTTTTAAATAACAACATAACGCCGTTAATACAGTTCACATTTTAATAGGCCTACATTTTGCGCACACACAAAAATATAATATAACTAAAATGACGAGCTGTCCATGGTTCTGAAAAAGAAGAACATCAGAAGTCATTTTATATATTTGCAGTCTATAGCCTATATAAACATAAAATAAATCCGGAGCTTGACTGTCCATCATGTTTTTCATTCGTTTACTTGAGTTAAGGTAGCGTTTATCATACGTTTATTTTTCTCTCTGAAGCGTTATGCCCGTAAGTTTCCTTTTGAACTTTCTGCAAAGGTTTTTCCTGTTATTTAAACAGCATAATATTTATAAAAATATAAATGTGAATACTGAAAATAAACGTTAATGTAGAATATTAAAGTGTGATTTGAAATGAAAACAATGTGTTGTGAAAGAATCACTTAATTGGAGAAGCCCACGTGACTGCACGTGTATCCTCCGGTCATAAGAACAGGTGGTCGCAGAGCTGAAGGATCAGATCAAACACACACACACACACACCTCCTACTAAAGAGAGTCGTTTTTCTTTTATGATTGAAGCCGTCCTAAAGTTGTGTTAGGCACAACGTTACGTCTAAATCTTCTCATAAATTCTAGAAAGCTAAAGTTAAAGTTCTGTTGTACTTGTCAAGCGCGTGTGAGATTTTCCCGTCACTCATGAAGGTAGAGGAAGAGCTGAGGAGCGGCGGCGGAGCGGTGACCGGTGCTCGGGGCACCAACGACTGCTGCATCACCAGACTGCTGAGCGTCGTGGAGAGCGAGTTACAGGCCGGCCGAGAGAAGGGAGACCCCACTGAGAAACAGCTCAAAGTCACCCTGGAAGATTCCGAACTCTGGAGGAAATTCAAAGAAGTGACCAATGAGATGATTGTGACCAAGAACGGCAGGTGAGCCTCCATGAACCTGATGCCAAAGCTGTAAAAGTCTTGTGGAAGCAGTGGTGTTTGTTAATAACATTTGTTTTGCATAAACCTACGGTTTATTTTTCACAAATGACATTCAATTTCTTACATTCAAGTAAATTACAAGTTCTTATTGTTATACATTAAAGAACATGTGGTTATAATTATATAGTATTTAATTCGTGTTGTTACATTATTCGTTTTTTATATATATATATATATATATATATAGCCTAATTAGTATAAAGATTAGTAAAAAAAATATATATATATGTCATTCGCGTCAGTGTGATAGTTTGAATCTAAACTTTAAAAACAATTGCGTTAGTTTCCTTATGAAAATGTTTATTAATTTGTCAGTTGTTTATCAAATTTAGACAAGTTTTTAGAAGTTCTATATATATATATATATGTGTGTGTATATATATATATATATATATATATATATATATATATATATATATATATATATTTTAACACTTACATAAAGTGACCCCAAAGAAATATTTGGACACTGCAATTAGTAGGCTATTATTATTTATGATGTGTTTACATTATTTAACAAAATATAAAATCAAGTGACATTTATTTTAAAGCAAATCTTTTCCACAAAAGATAGCCTATTAGGTTTTTAAATGATTAAACAATATTTATACTATACCAAAAACTTCAATTAAATTTTTCAAAAATGTCTCAGAAAAGTTTGCCATGGAAAAAAAAAGGGGGTTGCAGATGCCAATGCAATGACATTCAAGCATTTTTAAATATTACTTGCGTATCTTAAAACTTTTAGGGGCCAGTGTAAACTTAAAATGGACTGTAATATTGTTTCTTAAGAGAACAGAAAAATGTTCTGAAAACAATTGTGTTAGTCTTAATCAATATTAAAATGTTCATTAATTTATCAGTTGTAATTTTAGTGTTTTTTTTTTTTTGTTTTTTTTGAAGTGTTCTCATTAATAAAATCAAACTATGTCCCTGTGGTCCAGTTATCTATCTGTTTTTCTATTAAAATGCCTGGTCATCCCCAGGCAGGTTGATCATTTTGTGTTGCTGGTATTGGCACTTGGTGGTGTTATGGTTTTTGGAACAGGCAGATTAATTTAATTGAAAAGGCTTGTTGTGGTGTTATCGAGCTGAAGGGTGACTTGACCAACTCATTCAGTAGTTACAGGTCAGCTCTGCAGGTGGGTGTCCTTCCATTTGCAGCCCCTCTTAAACGTGTTCTCATCCATAAAAAATAATCATGGGGGGAAAAAAAGTGGAAAATGACTAGCGTCCAACCTCTCATGAAGTTCATGCTTGTAGAGTTTTGGCAGGCAGTGTGAATCATTGTTGGGGATAACTTTTTAATCATTAATGTGAGTGGGTAACAGTTTTTGGATACATAAGATATTGTGTCTTAAAAAGATGTAGAAATGTAAAATCCCAAAATATAAACTCTTTGATTTCTTTATATGGAAACAAAAGAAGGTGTGTATTGGTCCATGTCAGTTGTGGCCAAAACAAAACTGGAAACCTTTGAATTTCATTGTATGGACAAAAGAGAAAATTAAATAATGCACAAGATGTTTCAAAAGTTTGTTCCTACACTTATAAAAAAAAGATACTTTGAAATCAATATAACACAAATATCTTGTTTTTTGTTTTGTAGCAGCAATGGCATAGAAGAACCATTTTGGGTTCCCTAAAAAACCTTTCAGTGCACCATTTTTAATCTTTACCTGAAGAACACTTAAATATAATTGTCTTTTATTGACATTGATGGTTCTGTGGAGAACCTGTAACATCCACAGAACCTTTTTATTCCACGAAAGGTTATTTTAAGTGAAATTTTTATTTATTTATTATTAATCTAAATAATTATTATTTAGATTATTAAAATGTTGTTTACACTAAGAAGAAAGAAAAGGTTCTTTTAAGAACCGTTCAGGTTCAAAATGGTTCTTCTTAGACATTGCTTTGAAAACCCCTATTAGAAGTGCTTTTTTAAGAGTGAAATAATCTTTTGTGCAGTGCACCATCAACTAAAAAAACTAAAAAATCTGTATTTTAACTGGTTCAGAAACACTTTTCACTCAGAAATTCCTAGTATGTTTCAGAAATAATTACCAAGAAACTACGTTGATTTAAACGGGGAAATTTTAAAATGGGAAAGACTGAAATAGTATTTCCTTGTAAAATAACTCTTATTTACTGCTTTGAAAAAGCTATATTTATTTATTTATTTGTTTTAGATCTAGCAAGCTTTCTTCTGTCCTTTGTAGGAGGATGTTTCCAGTTCTGAAAGTCAGCGTGACGGGTCTGGATCCCAACGCCATGTATTCGTTCCTGCTGGACTTCAGCCCTGCAGACGGTCACCGCTGGAAGTACGTGAACGGCGAGTGGGTTCCTGCGGGCAAACCTGAGCCTCATAGTCACAGCTGCGTCTACATCCACCCCGACTCTCCCAACTTCGGTGCCCACTGGATGAAGGCCCCGGTATCCTTCAACAAAGTTAAACTAACCAACAAACTCAACGGAGGCGGTCAGGTGCTGACATGCTGACACATACCAGACACAAAGTTCCCACTGCTCTTTCTTCGGCCGATTTCTCAACTAAATCATTCCCAGTAAAAGTCCCCCTGCACATTATTCACATGTAACACTCATGTTGTACAGGTGTGTAATGCCGTATGTGACCCGTTCCGTAATCTTGAGTAGCCTCTCTGGGCTCTTGTGTGTCCATACAGGCTTCTGTAGCTTTTAGGAGTCTTGGCCTGCCTTTAATCACCCTGTGCGCTGCCACAGGGAAATTTCAAGTGTGCATTTATACAATTAGTGCGCTCCTCTGCATCCACTTCACCTATGGAGCCCCTTTGTTCAGCAGGGACTGCATGTAAACAGGAATAAACAGCTCTTAATTGCCACTTTTCTCGTTTAATGCACTTCCTGCCGTTCAGACAGAGAGTGGTCTACTTCAGCTAGCCATCCTGGCTTTCAGCGGGGCCGCTGCGAGGTGCTCCAGCCCGCTCCATTCGAGTATGACTCCGCCACCAAATTATTATTGGTATTTACATGACCCCTCCCCTGCGCCCTCCCCGCCACCCATCCTCTTCTCCTCTATTCCTGTCTGTTCCCTATTTACCGGGGTTTTTAAACGCAGAGCTGGCAGCGAAGAGGACGATGAGAGAGAACCAGCTCTAAATGAAATAATTGCTGTGGTTAGTTGTACATTATGGTAATTACCTCTGTTTTTTCTATGCAAAATTAATTTAGCCATCAGTCCTTAGATGTTCAAAAAGGCAACATATTAAAAAAGGCAGCGGGGACAGAAAAGCACACAAAGCCCTTTATGTCCCCTGTAGCCATGCAGATGAGTACCTGCCCCTCATCAGTCATTGTAATCTACCAATTAGAGTAAAAAAAAAAAAAAATGATGCTTTTCTCTCTTGTTCCATCCGTCTCTTTCTCAGAATTCAGTCCATAGATTTATCCACGCTTGATGTGGTCACTGCAGTCATCCGAAGAATTTTTCGCACACACACTCAAAAAACAGAAAATGCGGTAGCACTTTATTTTACAGTCCTGTTCCCCATGTACATACTATGTACTTATTATAGTAATTACAATAACTATGTAATAACTAAGTACTAACCCTGAACCTACCCCTAAACCTACCCCTACCCCATGTATTTACCTTGTATTACCAGAACTTTCTTAGATAAATACACTGTAAGTACACTATAAGTACATGTTAGTACAAGTACTGTAAAATAAAGTGCAACCGAAAATGCAGTATCTAAATGTAAAGACCTACCAATACACAGTATAGTGTTATTGTCCGAATTTTCAGCTGATGACTTGGAATGCTATGACAGTTCTAATCCAACTTTTTATGGCATAAATAATTATGTATTGACAAAATATATCTGATTAGACTTATTATTCTTAGTAGGATAGTTAATCCAAAAATGAAAATCATGTAATCATGATTTCAGATCAAAAACTCCCCTGTCAAGTAGCTCAAAAACTAAATGAGGTTCTTTCAGCTGTTGAACATGATTTTATTTATTTTAAAGGGGTCATATGATGCCGTTTCAAGTTTTCCTTTCTCTCTGGAGTGTTACAAGCTGGTCGTGAATAGATAAGATCCCTAAAATTGCAAAGACTAAAGACCAAACCCAAAGAGATATTCTTTATAATAATATAATAAGAAGTTAAGACTCGTCCATACCCTCCTAAAAGCGCCTCGTTTAAACACGCCCTCATAACTCCGTCATGGTGTGGGAAGATTTGCATAACACCGCCCAAATGTTCACGCAAAGAAAGAAGGCGTAACTATGATTCTTGCTGCCACCGTCATGTCGTGGAGACCCTGTGTGTCTCATTGTGAAAGCGAAACTACTTTGTTTGGATTTCCAAAAGAGGACACAACTAGAAATCAGTGGTTAAGTTGTATTTACAACACTGTTCCAGAACAGTTCAACCCAAATATTCAGGGTGTGTGCAGCACATTTTACAGAGGACTGTTTCCTGGGAGAGTAGCCTACAGTGCCAGCTGTGAACAAAGGCTGTTTATATATAAACAACGCGTAAAAAGAGTCATTATAATCAATAATTATGTCCCCACGGAATGCAAAAAATGCCTTGTTTGTAATTGGTTTTATTGGTTTGTCTCGTTGTGCTGGGACACGGCATCACAGTATGGTAAGGGGCATAACATTTCTGTCACACACTTGAGGTATTCAGCTAATCACAATCCACTGGATAGCTGGCAAATCAGAGCACACCTCGCTTTTCAGACCGATGAGCTTTGTAAAAATCTATGCGTTTCAGAAACGCGGGGCATAGAGGAGCAACAATAATGTACAGTGTTGTGGAAAATAATGTGGTATTTTTTTAAACATTAAACCGCATCAACACATTGCATTACACCAAATACACTAAATAATGTTTTGTTTTTTAGCAACGTCATATGACAACTTTAAGGAATGTTGGTAACCAAACAGTTGATGATAGCTATTGACTTCCATTGTTTGGAAAAAATACTATGGAAGTCACTGGCTACGATCAGCCATTTAGTTACCAACATTCTTTAAAATTATCTTCTTTTATGTTCAGCAGAAGAAAGTCAGTCATACAGGTTTGGAACAACTTGAGGGTGATTAAATGATGACAGGATTTTCATTTTTGGTTGAACTATCCAATTTTGGTACTGTCAAAATAATTAGCACATCCATCAAAACAATTTTTGCCATACAGCACTGCAAAATAGCCACCATGTCAGGTAACTTTATACAAATATGTTGACATTATTATTAGAATCATTACAATTATTTATTATTCATTCCACCACTTAAGAAACCCAACCTTTTTGCTAAAACACTTGAACAAGCTGTGTTCAACCAAGTCTTTGCATTTCTGACACAGAACAACCTCCTTGACTGCAACCAATCTGGCTTCATAAGTGGACATTCAACTGAGACGGCCTTGCTCTCAGTTGTTGAAGCCCTAAGACTGGCAAGAGAGGAATCCAAATCTTCAGTACTTATCCTGCTTGAACTGTCCGATGCTTTTGACATTGTTAACCACCAGATCCTCCTATCAACCCATACTGGCAAAGGGCATCTCAGGAACCACACTTCAGTGGTTTGAGTCTTACCTATCAGATAAGTCCTTCAAAGTATCTTGGAGAGGTTAGGTGTCCAAGTCACAACATCTAACTACTGGGGTGCCTCAGGGCTCAGTTCTTGGACCACTTCTCTTCTCTGTCTACATGGCATCACTAGGTTCTGTCATTCAAAACCATGGCTTGTCATATCACTGCTATGCTGATGTTACTCAACTCTACCTTTTATTCCATCCTGATGATCCGACGGTAGTTACTCGCATCTCAGCTTGTCTAACAGACATTTCTTGCTGGATGATGGACCATCACCTTCAACTCAACCTTGCCGAGACAGAACTGCTTGTGGTTCCAGCAAACCCATAGTTTTATCACAATTTCACCATCCAGTTAGGCACATCAACCACAACTCCTTCAAAAACACCCAGAAGCCTTGGAGTTATGATTGATGATCAGCTGATTTGATTTGCTTTATTCAACATCAAGAAGATCAGACCCTTTCTTTCAGAACATGCTACACAACTCCTTGTTCAAGCTCTTGTTCTGTCCAGGCTGGACTATTGCAATGTTCTCTACTCTAGGCAGGTCTTCCAGCCAGTTCTATCAAACCTTTACAATTAATCAAGAACGTGGTAGCAAGATTAATTTTTAGTGAGCCAAAAAGAATACACATCACACCTTTGTTTATCAATTTGCACTGGCTTCCAATAGCTGTTTGCATAAAAATCAAGCCATTGATGTTTGCTTACAAAACTACCACTGGCTCTGCACCCATTTACCTAAATTCATTACTTCAGACTTATGTGCCCTCTAGAAGCTGCATTCCGCAAGTGAACGTCGCTTGATTGTGCCATCCCAAAGAAGCACAAAGTCACTTTATGGACTTTTAAATTAAAATTTCCCTCTTTTTACCTCCCCAACTCAATCTGAGCAGCTGAGTCCTTAGCCATCTTCAAGAATCAGCTTAAAACCCATCTCTTCTATCTTTATTTGACTCCCTAACTTTACCACACAATATTCAAATTCTTAAAAAAAAAAAAAAAATCGAACTACCCTTCTAATCTTTTTGTATTCTATTTTATTTTAATTTATTATGCAATTATGTGTGTGTGTGTATGTATATGTATGGATGCATGATCTATATATCATTGTTGTTTTTAATTGCTTCCACTGTCCTCATTTGTAAGTCACTGTGGATAAAAGCGTCTGCTAAATGAATAAATTTGATGTAATTTAACTACTAATTCGACATGAAAACTTTTAATCTAACAAAAACATTTCTTGAGCAGCATATCGGCATATTCAAATGATTTCTGAAGGATCATGTGACACTGAAGACTGGAGTAAATTCAGATTTACCATCAAAGGAATACATTACACTTTAAAACATATTAAATGGACATATTATGTGTTAAATATTTGATATGTATTGTTTGTGGATTTATGGGTAACTCATAGCTGAAAAATTAAATGTATTATACCCATTTACAACAGTTGTATAAAATGCTAAGGATGTGTTGATAATTCTTCTTTACACTCAAAAAAATGACTCTTTGGCTGAACATGATTCTATCATGGACAGTGGTTCCACATGTTTGTACCATGTTATTTGGACATGAATAAATCAAGTTATAAGGACTTGTCTACCTTTAGTTGAGTTTACTCAGTTTGCTTTAGTTCATCCTACATGAAATATCTGAGTAGAGATAATATGTTTACATCATGTAGAACCACTGTCCATGCAAGTTTAGCCAAAGTGTTATAAAAACATTAGCAAGTAAGATAACTTTTCTTTACACATGATGTTAATTGTTTGCAGTTTAAGGATGTTACTATGTGTACATCATACACTAGCACTCTCATTAAAGTAGCTTTTTTTTAAATTAAGTATTTTAGACGTTCTTTCAACCAGGTCCTCAACCCAACCACAAGCTCCACACTTCACCACAATGGTAACTCGCACAAAATACACCAATATAAAGTCTTTTAAAATGCCCACATAATAGAGCATTATACATGAAAAAGTCTCCTTATTATCACATTTTATTAAAAACTGCATAAAATAACACTTTATTTCAACATTTTCTCTCCCCATATCCAGTCCTGTGCAAAGCATGATGGGAAGTGTAAAACTTATTTTGAGGGACTTGATTGAAACATGTTCTTTCAAAATGAAAACTTTGTTAAACCAACGAGAGACAGGTTTAAGTCAGTTTAACATTACACAATCATGTTGAAATGAAAAATAGCCAAAATGGCATTAATTCAACATGAATTGTTCAGGTAAAGTGAACAAAACTAAAAATTCATTTTTTTGAGTGTACATTCAAAACCTTTGCCATTTTGCATCCTGTTTGATACCTCATTTAAAATTCATAAAATTAATTTTAAAACGTATAATAGTACAGTACGAACCTCGATTTGGTGTATTAATAGATCTTACAATCTTCTGTAATAATCTTCTTATTCTTCTCTTCTCTTCTCTTCTCTTCTCTTCTCTTCTCTTCTCTTCTCTTCTCTTCTCTTCTCTTCTCTTCTCTTCTCTTCTCTTCTCTTCTCTTCTGTTTACCTGCTCCAGATCATGCTGAATTCTCTCCATAAGTACGAGCCTCAGATTCATATTGTTCGTGTAGGAGGCAGCCACAGGATGGTGACCAACATCTCTTTCACAGACACTCAGTTCATCGCTGTAACAGCCTACCAGAATGAAGAGGTAAGAGCATCTTCACAAAATATTTTGGTTCAACATGTCTAACGAGATCATTCACCTAAAAATTAGAATTCTTTTAATTTAAAAATTCTGTGATTTAGTCATTCCAAAAAACAGGTCACATTTCTGACTACTATAGCCCTTGAAAAGTCTTTCCCATGCAATGAAAGTGAATAATCAAGCTCCTACTATAACTTGTACACTACAGTATACACCCACATCTTTCTGGGTGAACTGTACCCTTAAAATAAAGCTGTCATGTTTTGTTAAATCCAAAATATAATGACTGTGAGATATTTTACCCTCACAATCCTCTATGCTTTCTCCTTTCACAGATAACTGCACTGAAGATAAAGCACAATCCATTTGCCAAAGCTTTCCTTGATGCAAAGGAAAGGTACGATTCGTTTAAATGACATTAAACAACAAACACCGTCAGTGTCAGAAGATAAGTTTTCTCACCGAGTTAACAATGTGTACTTCAACTCATAATAATATCATAGCGGGCATTAGCGCTAGTCAAGCTAGCATGACTGTGCGAAATTAGCCATGATTAGCAACCAATTATTAAACGTTTATGCTTTGAATCGAGTGAGTGTGTGAGTAAAGGAGCTTGTTGGAGAGGCAGTGTGAAGTGAGAGTGAGAGATTTCGAGCAGCTACAGTGAAGAATGTGTGAGATATCACACAATAATGTTGGTGTTAAATTACTGTTCTCCAGTAAATGTAGTCATAACTTCACCAGAGCCAGAGGTACAACACTACTCAAGTGAGACTGTACAGAGAAAATGTAAACTATTAAAGGTGAATCTCATGAACGTGTTTCTCACCATTTCTCACTGTTAACTTGCTTAACATCATGCATATTACTAGCATATTGGTTGTTTATTAATACTTATAAAGCACATATTAATACCTAATTCTGCATGACCATATTTTACATCCCTTAATCCAACCAAATAACTAAATTTAACAACTACCTTACAAACTGTTATTAATAAGCAGCAAATTAATAATTTATTGAGGCTAATGCTATACTTAATAGTTAATAATGAGAATTAGACCTTAATAAAGTATGGCCAAAGAAATTATATTTTGCATAAAGCAAATGGTATAATATGCATTTATAATTAATGCATATTTTAGGACTGTATTTTGCTTTGTTACATCATATTCATGACAATTGAAAAAGATTTCAGACTTTTTTTTTATTAACAGAATTAAAGGGAGTACTACAAATGCTATTTTGATATAGAACTTGATTTTATATATATATATATATATATATATATATATATATATATATATATATATATATATATATATTATTTATTAGGGCTGTCAAAAATAGCGCGGTAACGGCGTTAATTAGTTGTTTGTCGTTAATTACGTCAAAATTTTTAACGCATTTCACGCATGTGCAGTGTGACAAATTATTTAGGTCAGGAAAGTCTCGTCGATCTCTGAATTCTCAAGATAGTAACAAACAGCGGCGAGCGACGCGACGAAAACACCGAAGAAGCTTAAGGTTTTACCCCATTTACTCTCAAATACATTCATGCCAAGCTCGATAAACAGAGACGACTTTGGTAGTTGATACGCTGGAGCTTCTTCCTGGTATAGCGTCCTGTGTTTCACACTGTGCATGCGCAGAACGCATACATGCAATGCAGTGAAAATTAAAGCTGTTTGAAAAAGCATTCGCATTTTTACTTGGTTTTACTGGCACTTGAAGCCTTCAGAACGTGAAAATATCGATCCTAAAGAATTTTGGCAGAGCAAATGAACACCTCCTAAAAACAAGAGTGCCCAGAGTGCAGAGGGCGCATGTTTGTGTTTCTGAGTTCATTCTTTAGAGTTTCTCTATGCATAATTTCATAGATATGTTGCTATAATTAACCACTGGTTCACCTAAAACTCTTACACTATCTGTAGTTAAATGGCATGGTTTGATATAGTGGTCAGGTAAATTTGATTAAGTAAATGTTAAACTTTTGAAATTCAGAAAAAAAAGCACCACATATTGATGAATCAATACATGAAAATTATGTATCTGTGTCCTGTTATTTATCCTTTGGTACGCATTTCAGAAAAAAAAAATGGTTAGGATTCAGGTGTATTTGCAAATAGTGATTAATCATGATTAATCCACTGAAAATTCTGATTAATTTGATTAAAAATTTTAATCATTTGACAGCCCTAATATATATATATGCATTACACAGCACAGTCCATACACCAGTGAAATATGAATACTAAATTTAATCAAATTATTAGAAAATGTTTGTGATGAAATTGAAAGTGATTTGTCATGATAATAGTAAAAGTATAAGAGAGATTCTGTGAGATGGACATCCAGTAAAAACCTGACAGGTGTCACATGATGTGCCTAAAAAGAAAATAAACAGTGAACAAAATTATGATAATGCAAGTACTCTTGCATACATTATACCGTTCAGTATTTTTAATACTTGTGTTAATGCATACAAATTAACACATGCTTTAAAAATATATAGTGAAAGTAAAGGTATTTAAATTGTTACAAAAAAATCAGTTTCTAGTTATTCATCATCAAAGATTTCTGTAAAAGAAAAATGTATCAGTTTTCACGAAAATAAGCAACACCCCAATTTTCATCAGACAACAATAAGTGTTTCCTGAGCAGCAAATCAGCATGTTCAAATGATTTCTGAAGGATCATGTGACTGAAGCCTGGAGTAATGATGCTGAAAATCCAGCTTTGAAATCACAGGAATGCATTTGTTACATGAGCATAAAAGAAAAAAATCTTACCAACCCAAACTTGAACAATAGTGTATGTGGTTCATTTATGTGTATTATTAATCATTCTGATATATTAGTCCTATATGTGAGGTTTGTCTCATGCATGACGCTTTCTCTCTCCATAGGAGTCATCCTAAGAATCATCTCGAACTGCCAGCTGAAAACCAGCATATGGGCATCCCACACTGTTAGTCATTCATTTTCCTGTTTTTGTCTTATTTATAGAAGGATTTAAGAAATATTTACAGCATTTTGTTATGTGAATCATATTTGTGTGTTTTTGTTGGCTGCAGGCGGATGGTTCATATCAAATCCCGACACCCTGTGTTCTGCCAGTGGTGGTAACTTTCCGTACCCAGGAGGTTTACCGCTTACTCCCCATCATGGGTACAAACACTACCCAGGCCTGCATGGGCACCGAGCAGCCCCCTACCCATCACCCTACCTGCCCCGCCATCATCATCACCACCACGGCCATAACTCAGGTGCAGTTTAATTAGGTCTGTAATTATAGACAGACATGTTTTTTTTTAGAAAGACAGGGTTTCCCACATGGGGGTTTATGAAGGAAATGCAGGGGGATTGTATGCTGATGAAAAGCTAATAATTAATAAAACTAAATAAAACGGCTTCTCACAAATTCTATTTCTGTATGTGCTGTGAGTTTAATGCATTAGTGAACACAGTTCTAGATTATCTTTATATTCACATTTTCATAATATTTAAAAATTTGTGGATAAAAGTGTACTGCATCTCACCAGTATTATATATATTATTTTGTAATTTTTATTCATTTATCAGATGCTTTTATCCAAAGTGACTTACAAATGAGGACAACAGAAACAATCAATATTAGAATCAAAATAACTAAAAATTGAAAACTGAAAGCTAAAACGTTATAAATACTACCTATACACATTTTAAAAATAAAGAAACGTAACATTTAAATGTAAAATTAAATAAACAATTACAGTATTGTTCAAAATAATAGCAGTACAATGTGACTAACCAGAATAATCAAGGTTTTTCGTATATTTTTTTATTGCTACGTGGCAAACAAGTTACCAGTAGGTTCAGTAGATTGTCAGAAAACAAACAAGACCCAGCATTCATGATATGCACGCTCTTAAGGCTGTGCAATTGGGCAATTAGTTGAAAGGGGTGTGTTCAAAAAAATAGCAGTGTCTACCTTTGACTGTACAAACTCAAAACTATTTTGTACAAACATTTTTTTTTTCTGGGATTTAGCAATCCTGTGAATCACTAAACTAATATTTAGTTGTATGACCACAGTTTTTTAAAACTGCTTGACATCTGTGTGGCATGGAGTCAACCAACTTGTGGCACCTCTCAGCTGTTATTCCACTCCATGATTCTTTAACAACATTCCACAATTCATTCACATTTCTTGGTTTTGCTTCAGAAACAGCATTTTTGATATCACCCCACAAGTTCTCAATTGGATTAAGGTCTGGAGATTGGGCTGGCCACTCCATAACATTAATTTTGTTGGTTTGGAACCAAGACTTTGCCCGTTTACTAGTGTGTTTTGGGTCATTGTCTTGTTGAAACAACCATTTCAAGGGCATGTCCTCTTCAGCATAGGGCAACATGACCTCTTCAAGTATTTTAACATATGCAAACTGATCCATGATCGCTGGTATGCGATAAATAGGCCCAACACCATAGTAGGAGAAACATGCCCATATCATGATGCTTGCACCTCCATGCTTCACTGTCTTCACTGTGTACTGTGGCTTGAATTCAGAGTTTGGGGATCGTCTCACAAACTGCCTGTGGCCCTTGGACCCAAAAAGAACAATTTTACTCTCATCAGTCCACAAAATGTTCCTCCATTTCTCTTTAGGCCAGTTGATGTGTTCTTTGGCAAATTGTAACCTCTTCTGCACACACCTTTTTTTTAACAGAGGGACTTTGCGGGGGATTCTTGAAAATAGATTAGCTTCACACAGACGTCTTCTAACTGTCACAGTACTTACAGGTAACTCCAGACTGTCTTTGATCATCCTGGAGGTGATCATTGGCTGAGCCTTTGCCATTCTGGTTATTCTTCTATCCATTTTGATGGTTGTCTTCCGTTTTCTTCCACGTCTCTCTGGTTTTGCTCTCCATTTTAAGGCATTGGAGATCATTTTAGCTGAACAGCCTATCATTTTTTTCACCTCTTTATAGGTTTTCCCCTCTCTAATCAACTTTTTAATCAAAGTACGCTGTTCTTCTGAACAATGTCTTGAACGACCCATTTTCCTCAGCTTTCAAATGCATGTTCAACAAGTGTTGGCTTCATCCTTAAATAGGGGCCACCTGATTCACACCTGTTTCTTCACAAAATTGATGACCTCAGTGATTGAATGCCACACTGCTATTTTTTTGAACACACCCCTTTCAACTAATTCAACTAATTGCCCAATTGCACAGCCTTAAGAGCGTGCATATCATGAATGCTGGGTTTCATTTGTTTTCTGAGAATCTACTGAACCTACTGGTAACTTGTTTGCCACGTAGAAATAAAAAAATATACGAAAAACCTTGATTATTCTGGTTAGTCACATTGTACTGCTATTATTTTGAACAATACTGTATTAAGTTATATATATATATATATATATATATATATATATATATATATATATATATATGCAACCATAATGCGACCATTAACAGTCATCATTGAAGCATAAATGTACAAATGTGTCTGTAAATTATTCAGATGTTATCTTAAAATATTGGGGTTACTTCCTAGTATTTTATGGTCAAAGGGTTTGGCTGACAAAACCAATGGGAACCACTGTATTAAGGGAATGATTCATCTAAAAACCTAAATCAAGATATTTGTTCACTCACCATCATGTTTCAAACTTGTATGACTTTCTTCCTCCTGTGTAAAACAAAAGGAGAAATGTTTTAAAATGTACCAGTCATTAATTTATCTATAATAAAAGTAAATGGGGGTCCATACTCAAGCTCCAAGCCGACAAATAGTTTACATATCGTATCGCTTCAAGTTTTCATGGTTGTCAGTTTTTTCTTTATCTCACTTGAGTTTTCTCATTTTTCTTTGAAGTGTCTCTATCTGAGAATCTGAGTCCAGGTGCTGTGCAGATGTTCTCTGGTCACGAGGGATGGACAGGTGTGTCTTCTTCTGGTCCTGCTGCAATGCTGTCTGTGCAGCCCGCTCCAAGCTCTCCTGGAGCCAGCAGGTCCGAAAGAAACGACTTTTAACTCTTAGGTAATATGATAATATTCCCAACAATAAGTGAATAAGCTCATGTTATTTTCAGTCAGTATCCATGCCTGTGGACTGTGAGCAGTTGCACTGTATCATCCAGTCCTCCGGGGGGCATTGTGAGCGCCACACATAGCCAGGAGGAGCCCGGAGATGGAGGATCCACCTCAACATCACCCTGCTCTCTGCTGCAGGGCCACGGACCAACCAGCTCGGAGGGTCGTGTGGATCAAGCCAATCACAGTAGGGTAGGCGGGGTGAGCTGGCCTTCTGTCTCCACCCACTCATTTTGAGTGTTCTCATTTATTTGCAAAGAAATGTACATGGTCTTTGAAGATTGTAAGTGTACAGCTGGTTCTGACGTGTCAATGGTCCTGTCCCAATTGACTCCATCAGCCATTTCTCTCAATCTAACTTCTTTTATCTTTTATGGTAGAAAAATTGAAACTGTTTGTGCTTTCAGTGTGTTGTAAACTTGTCGTAATATTGTATTTTGGTATATTATATTAAGTCATTGCAATGGATCTGAGCACAGCTTTTGTGTTAATGTTGTCGGCAAAGTCACTGATTTTCTAACAGCTGCACAGAGGTCATGTCATTCAAAAAAGAAATAATTTGCATAAAAGCATCATTCCTATAATTATAAATGTACATTAACATTCAAAAGTTTGGGATCAGTAAGATTATTTTAGGTTTTTAACTCTTATGCAAACCCTCTAATAAAAAAACAGTAAAAACTGTATAATTATAGAATATTATTATTATTATATAAATGAACTGTTTTCTAATGTAATATAATTTAAAATCTAATTTATTCCTGTGATGGTAAAGCTGGATTTTCAGCATCACTCCTCCAGTCTTCAGAGTCACATGATCCTTCCGAAATCTTTCTAAAATGCTGATTTGCTATTCAAGAACCATTTCTGATTATCATCAATGTTGAAAACCCAATGTTCTAGCATTTTCATGGAAATTGGGATATATTTGTTCAGGACTCTTTGATAAATAGAAATTTCGAAAGAACAGCATTTAATTAAAATAAATCCTTTTTAACATTACAAATAATTTTACCATCACAAGTATTAATTTTGTTTAAAAAAATAAAATACTTACTTACCCCAAACCTTTGAAGGGTACTCTACATGTAACAAACTCATTCCTTTATCTTATATTCTTATTTCTTTTCACAGTCATTTTTGGTACATTTGTACAGTCTGGTAATAAGTTCAAAGCTGTTATCTGAACACAGAACATCTGACTGGAGTAACTCAGAGAGAAAGCTAAACACAGCTACAACTGTGGTAAAACTCTACAATTAGGCCCCAGCATAAATGGTTAATCAATTAAACCACTTTGGCTTGTGGAACAAGCCAGTGTTTTGGCAGGCACAGTGATTTTGCTCTTACCTGGACTTTTTCCCTCCACAACAGCAAACACATTCATTCACGATCTCTCTTTCTCTCTCTCTCTCTCACACACACATTCATTGCATTCACACTTTCACAGGCAGAAACACATACACATTACAGTTGCATTCACACAACTACTCACACAGCTCTGCTTCCTCCAAAAGCAGGCCTCACTTACCCGCAGTTTAAAATGCTGCATAAAGAGAAGACAATTATTCCCCCATCATATTTTTCCGCTCTTGAAAATGTTATTTTAATCGTGCCGGTGGAGTGGACCACTCTGTTGTTTTCACATGAGTGTAAAAAATAATGACGGCTGTCCAGTGAATGGGCCCTTGGCATGTTTTGGCCACTATGGGCATGCAGCAGACTCACACACACACACACACACACACACACACACCGTCTCTAAAGGACCAAGAAAATTTTCAGAATTTTATTTTCTTAATCCACTGATCTCTTATATTTTCATTTTCCATTTCTCTTATATTTTCATATTAGTACTTATTTTTGGTCTGTGATGACAAATTGTATTTTAAGCCTTTAAAAATGTTGAAAATTGAAAAAAATTAGAGTACCTGATAAAAAAAAAAAAAAGCCAAATACTGATATATGACCCCAAACTAACTAAATAAATATAAATAACTAGCACTTTATATGATGTTAAAAAGGTGACTATAATAGTCTTGAAACTGACTGCTAGTGCACCATGTACCTGACATGTTTAATAATACATTTAACAAAAAGACAAGAACTTATGTACAAAACTTGTATTGTTTTGCTGTTTTTTTTAAAGGACAGTTCACCCAAAAAATGTAAATGTACTTCACTGTATTTGTTCTGTTGTTTGTGATATTGCTCTGAAATCACATTGGAAGCCTTAACTTGCCATTACACATGTACCATTCTTTCATATTGATATGAACAATATATTGCAAATAAAGTCTGAGTTTCATCATCTGTTAGTTGCCGCCTAGATACAGTGACTCAATGTCCATGTCATAGTCTTTCCTGGGAGGCTCCTCTGGGCTGGAGGACTCCTCTCCGAGCGTCCTCCACCACGGGAGACGCATGCTCTGCATCAAGGCATTGTGGGATTGACGTGCGCGTGTGGCCACAGGGCAGGAGCGGCTCAGGAACAGATTCACATCCTCCGCTCTGGCATCCTTCAGCGACGGCGCATCTAAAATGAACAAACAAATGAGTGACTTTAGATTGGTGGTTCTCAGTGCCCAAAAAAAACTATAACACAGAAGCAGGGGGGTGCAATGTCTATGGAAAAATTTTAAAATAAAAACAGTGAAATGATAATAAAATGCATGATGCACGGTCCAGTTCAGACCGAGGTTTTCATAAAAACAAAGTTTTATAAAATGATAAACTTCACATTTTATACTTTGAACCATTTTTAAGAAAAAGCAATGACTCGAGTATCAATTACCACATTATTTTACACAGTTTTCAATCAATTATATAATTCAATAATATAAATGTGTCTTAATTGTTGTTGAATTTTATAATGCATAAGCATTAGCTTGTCGATCCACCATTTCATATGTACATGTTTGCTGCATAAAAATATGGGTACATTTTTCATTCCCGCCCCCTGAATAACACAAGATTTAAAAATGTGTGACATTTAATATAGAGGTATTGCACCAGATACATAATCTATGCAAATTTCCAAATGTAGCCACATCTGAAATCAGGCTTGCACAGCTACAGTAGAAGCTTCTGCGCTCACATGAAGTATTTAGATATGTTTCGGGAATTCCTGAAATCATACTTCACACCAGTATATCAGCTATAGATTTAGGTACGTACTTAGTAAAAGCTCCAAGTCTGTGTTGATCTGCGCAAGTAGAGCCTGTCTGTGCTGCTCCTGCGCTCGATCGGATGCTCTGTGGATCAGGTGCTGGTGCAGGAGACTCTGTGCTCTCTGATGGAGCTCCACACTGCCCTCTGAAGACTGCACAACAGAAGAAAAAAAATGAATGAGTCACTTTTAAAATGAACATTATACAAAAGAGAATTTGGCTATATTTGGATATGGCTTCATTGAAGCTTTAACTCCAAGGAATAAAATACCAAGAGAACACAAAATGTGATTTCTTCAAGGTGACTCACGGGATGTAGAGAGAGGTGCTCCTGTATGTGTTGCCTGAGCTCCGTTCTTCTCCTGTCAGTCAGTCCTCTGGGTCCTTTTAACGGCGTGAGAATACTTCTCTGTGCTCTACGACGTTTTAAAAACTGCAGAATCTGACAAAGAAGAACATGAGCACATAAATGATCAAGATTATCGGAGAAAAACAACTCAACCTCTTTAATGTATTAATATGACAAGTGTACAATGTTAATTTATTTTCATATGTACAAATTCCATGGTTATTAAAGTGAACTTAAACTGAAACCATAAAGAACATTTATGCTACTTGAAATGCACTTAAATCTAAAATAAATGAGTAAATACGCTTATTTTAGCTAATTACCAAGGTAACATTTCAAAATTGTATTAAAGCTGAACTAAAAATAAAAACTACAAAACAAATATAAAAAATATACATTATTAGACGACTCTGTGGAATACTTGATTCTGATTGGTCAGTCACCACTTTCCTAGGTATGTTATTTCCTGATAACTAGTAAAAACTAATAACACAGGCTCATCTGGGTAACTCTGTTGAGCTTTATTCTGCAATAACAATGGACCTTACTTAGAATAATAAATTAATAAAACAAAACCTTTTTTTATTATTATTTTTCTTTAATGAAAATGTAATAACTCATTCAAACCATTAGGAGAAAATATAATAGTATCTCAAGGATATTAGCCTGAGCTCCTGACACTGTAAACCAGGTTAGCTGTACACTCACGGCTCTCTGTAGAGTGACAGCAGCTCTGTGCTGTCTGAGAATGTATCTGTGCTGCTGGAAGCTGCGTCTCTCTCGGTGTCCTCTCCACACTCTCTGAATCAGCACGGCTGCCTTGTTCTCCAGCTCCCCCAGGTATCTCTCCACCTGGGCTGAGAGAGGAAGACAACAGACTTTCATTT